>NW_006159448.1:3621484-3708281 GCF_000334495.1 Tupaia belangeri chinensis | reverse complement strand
CCTTTAGGTCTAGTAGTGGATTTTATGCCTTTCTTGAGTGCATAAATATTTATAATTGTTATATTTTCTTGGTGAGTTGATAGCTTTAACACTGTGTAATGACCTTCTTTGTGTCTCTTTACAGCTTTCGAGTCTATTTTGTCTCATGATAGGATTGATGCACTGGCTTTTGTGTTTCTATTTGCATGGAATGATTCTTTTATCCTTCCATTCTCAATATGTGTGTATCTTGATCAATTAAGTATATTTCTTGTAAGCAGTATATAAAGGGCTCTGTTTTTGGACTGGCTCTCTATTCAGCCAGTGTATATCTTTTGTTTGGGAAGTTCAACCCATTTACATCCAATGACTTAACTGATATATACAGATTTATATCTGCCATTTAATTGATTTGTTTGTTTTGTGCTCTTTTTGTATTTATTTTTTTTCTTTTATTACTTTTTTTCTTTGCTATTTGGAAGTTTTTCATAGTGGTAAGGATTTTGTTATTTCTATTTTTTCTTTGTGGTTGTCTACAGGTGAGTTTTATAACTTCATGTATTTTAACAGTGATATTTATCTTCCTTTCATTTCCAGATATAGTACTCTCAAGTATTTCTTCAAAATCTGGTCTAGTATTGATGAATTCCTACACTTTTTGTTTATCTGGATAAGATTATATTTCTCCTTATAATTTGAAAAGTAGTTTTTGCAGTTTATTTTAAATTCTTGAGTGAAATATTTTTCTTACAGAATTCTGAATATTTTATCACAGTATTTCCTTGCCTATAAGGTATCTGCTTAGAGGTCTAAGGTCGATCTGATGTGGTATCCTTTATAAGTAACTTGACACTTATCTCTAAACATTTTAAGAATTTTATCTTTCCCTCTGACTTTTGACATGTTAACTATAATGTGTCTTGGAGAGGAACTTCATTGTTAAATATGTTTGGCATTCTTTGAATTTCTGTATCTCTATAGATTTAGAAAATTTTCAGCTAATATTTTGTAAAATAAGTTTTCTCTGCCCTTTCCAGTTTCTGCCTTCTGAGATATCCATTATGCAGCTGTTTGGTTGTTTAATGGTATCCTAAATTTCTGATATGCTATTTTTGATTTTAATATTTTTTGATGGATCAGATTATTTCAGAGGTTGTGATGTCAAGTTCAGAGTTTCTTCTTCCTGATCTAACCTGTTTTTGATGCTTTCTGTAGATGAATATTAATTTTCTTTATTGTATTCCTCAGAATTTTTGTTTAATTATTTTATCTTTCTTTATATTGAATTTTTCATCCATGTAATCAGTTGTTTTTATTATTTTCTGTAATTGTGTGTCCCCTTGTGTCTCATTGAATTTTGTTAAGATTAATATTATGAAAACCAGTAATGATATTTTTGTGATTATCTATATTTTTGTCCATTGTTAGTGGAAAATATTTTTGGGGGGAGGGAAAATATTCCCTTTTGAGGAGAAATGGTTTCTTGAGTCCCTTTATTAATACTTAGGCATCTGGTGAAATACTCCTTCCTGTTTATGGGGTAGATTCCTTCATATTAATAACAACTACTGCTCTGTGAGAATATTGTCTGATTTCTCAGACCAGGCTATGGGGAGTCTCTTTCAAGAAAAATAGCTAGTGGCAATATTGGCTAAAAATAGATAATACCCACTGTCTTGAATGGATTGTGCATAAAAGGGATGTGGGTGCTGGTTGAAGAGTTGTGACTCAGGTAGCAGCAAGTTGTTTGAGTTGCCATTTGTGTGCAGTCCCTGAAGATGAAGAAAGCTGATGCTCTAGTATCTGACTTTCTCTGTAGCCAGGGTACCACTCCCTACCCCAACAATGAGCAGTTCATTATAGAAAGGAAAGAGGAGGGTTGTAATTTGGTGTAGATATGAATTTTGGTTTTCCCCTCAATACTGGCAGGTGGGTGGGGACTCTAGTAAGTGGGCAGGGGAGCTCTGGGCAGGCCTCTACAGCATTAACTGGTGAGTGGGAGCTTTGGGAAGACCTATATAGTTCTAGGGTGTGTGCAGGATGCTCTTGGCAGTCCTCCACATTGTACCTCTGTCTCCTCTCCACCCAAGAGGGGGAATACCTTGTACTCTCTTCTCTATTAGCTGCTCCTCCTCTCCTCTTCTTTCATACTTATAGTTAAGGAAGATCCTGAGAAGCTACATTGCAGACAACAACAAAAATAACAGGGAAATTCTACTGGTGTTTCCAATCTGAAGATGGGGAATCACTCAGTAAAACGGGTATGTCCAGTGTCCTTGGTTTCTTTTGCAGGGAGTAGAGGGGGTATACTCATATGCCATGCTTCGTACCTCAGAGAAGTCCTCCCGTAGCACTAGTCCATCTCTTTCAGAACATGTAGTGTTGTGTAAACTTGAGGGCCAAGGTCATAGCCCTATTAATCAATCTAGCTGGGGTGGTTGCTGTAGTGACCCACACAGGTCTGGTAGAATTTCAATGGGTTCTCTAAGATGTGGAGACTTTCAGGTTTGGTCCTTGGTGCAGATTTTGATTCAGCCATTGTTCTGTTCTCACAGTTGCACCGTTCTGCAGCTTTGTGTGTCCTAAGTGTCAGGATTAACCAAAGTAAGATCCTTCCCTACATATGGCAACTCTGTGAATCTCAGGAACTTAATTTCACTAGACCTAGGAATGTGCAGAGTACTGGACTCCCAGGCATTTAAGATGCCATCCAAGTGGTATCAGAGGCTGTTAGGGATCTTTCACTCATCCTTTCCCAACTAGGGGAGTTTGCACTAATTTCAGTCTGCCTACCTCAACTGGCTGGATGTTTTTGTTCTTTTTCCTATGCTGTTTTTCTCAAGTTTCTGCATTTCAGTAAACTTCAGATTTTTCAAATGTTCTTCCTCAGTTGAAATGTGTCTGAGAAATGATTATTTCATATCTTGATTGAAGAGGAGATGAGTGCTGGAGGCTTCCCATCTACCATTTTGCTGCCTCATCATCAAACCATTGCTTCTAAAGCAGCCTGGGAAATTTATTGGAAGGGAAAGATGAGATCTGAGAAAACTTTTAGAAGGCTATGCAATAATTTAGAGATAAGTTTCTTAACAGGGTTGGCATACATAAGAGGAGAAGTAATGAGGAATATTTAGAAAAAAAATTGCTAGTATTAAACAATTTTATTAGGTATGAACAGAAAATGAGGAAAAAGGAGAAACAGAAAATGCATTTAAAATTTCTACCTGAGCTACTGGATGGATGGTATTTCCATTAATTTAGGTAAAGGAACAGGAAGACACATATACTTAGTGGTAAAGGTATACAGTGGAGTTGTGCTCTGTTTTCTACACTTTGTTATATCTAAATGGAGACTTCCGTTGACTGCTAGATTTTCATCTTGCAACTCCATAGAGAATTCAGTTCTAGATCTGAAATTCATCTACCTATTGGTAATAGTTAAAGTAGGCAATGTATTATTTTGTCTAGAAACCTACAGGCTAGATAAAATTGTGAAGAGCCTGTCTGGGAATATTAATACTTAGGAGGCAGAGTCTTAATAAAGTAACATGAAAGGAAGCTTAGAAGTACTAGCCAATGCCTGCTTTCTGAGTCCCACCCACCGACCTGGAGACTTGGGTTCCCAACTCAACAGATGTCTCATTGTGTGTGCAGCCCAACAATCCAAGTTTGCCTTTAGAACCTGTGTCTCTCCCACTAAGTGCAGTGTGTGACTTGAGCCTCTTCACTAAGTCATATCTCCTTAGCTCATCCCTAGCTCATCAGGACTGAAAGATTGATAGAGGAACCAACCACCTGATACTTACCTATATAAACTTTTTCTACTCTGATCTGGAAGATGCAACACTCTAACAGGAACACACATGGGATCTAAGCATGATCCTTCCTCTGATAATAAAGACTTTACTCCAATAAGTAGAATGAAGTGATAGCTGCATCAGATAACCACAGAAGAAACATGAGAAAATGAGGAAATAACTCTCCTAAGGGAACACAATAAACCCTCCCAAACAATAGATAACATAAAAAAATTCATTGGCATGTCAGAAAAAGAATTCCAAACATTCATTGAGATAAAACTCAATGAGATTCAAGACAGAAGAGTTGATTCCAGGAAGTGATAAATCATTCCAGGACATGAAAGAGGAATTCCTTAGAAATAGACACCCAAAAAAAGAATCAGACAGAACTTATATAAATGAAGAATACAATACAAGAAATTAAAATATCCCTCAAAAATATAAACAGAAGGGACCGCAGTTAGCGTAATGGCTATGTCATTGGACTCCCATGTAGTCGAATGTGATTCGCGTCCTGGACCCGGTGGCTTAAAACTCTCACTGAGCGCGTGTGCGTGCGTGCCCAAGATCCCAAGAGAAGAATGGAGGAGAAGGGATTGCGGCGTGGCCATCTCCCCCGGGGGGTGATTTCTCTCTTTCTGTCTCTCTGTCTCTCTCTGTCTGTCTGGCGAGTGCACATGCCCTATGGCAAAAACCTCTAAAAAAAAAAAAAAAACATAAGCAGAAGATTGGGTCCTACAGAAGAAGAAATTTTTCACCTTGAAGACAAAGTCTTTTACACAGACCAAAACACAAAAAGAATAAAAATATAGCTGAACAACATGAAGATAATATATATAGATTAAATAATATAAATTCTAAACACTATTAAATGCCAAAATATCCACATGTTGGGTATTTCAGAAGGTGAAAATACTTCCCCAAAATACTACATGAAAATTTTCCAAATCTAGAGAAACATGGAGAAATTCAACTCAAAAAATTAAAAGAACTTCAAGTAGAATCAACATAAAATGATCTTCCCATCAGCACATTATAGCCAAATTGGTAAAGCATCAAAGACAAGGACCATATTCTAAAAATGGCAGGGGAGAAAGATCAAGGTACTTACAAAGGTTATCCTATCAGGCTAACATCAGACCTCTAATTGAAATAATGCATACAAGGAAATAATAGGAAAACATATTCAAAACATTAAAAGGAAAACAATTTCAACCAAGAATACTATATCCAGCAAGATTAACCTTCAAATGGGAAGAACAAATGAAGTAATCTCAGATAAACAACTGAAAGAATTCACCACCACTAGACAAGCTCTTCAAGAAATACTGAAAGGAGTACTATATCAGGAAAACTAAAGAGAAACAGAAATAATAGAACAAAACAGCCAAGGAAAATTGCAAGGATATGTCCACAATTATTAATAATAACACTGAATATTAATGGATTAACTTCTCTGATTAAAAGACACAGACTGGCTGAATGGATTTGAAAGAAAAAAAAATAAAATAAAAATAAACAGGATCCCTCTATATGCTACTTACAAGAAACTCACCTCACAGATAAAGACATACATGGATTGAAAGTGAAGGGCTGAAAAAAGATATTCTATTCATATGAAAATCAAAAACAAGGCTGGAGTCATAATACTGATATCAGATAAAGTAGATATCAAGACAAAAGCTACAAGAAGAGACAAAGCAGGACACTATATAATACTAAGGGCTAGCTAACCAATAAGATACAACACTTACAAATATCTATACACCCAACACTGGAGAACCCAAATACATGAAACATGTTAGACCTAAAGGGAGAGAGACTGCAGCACTGTAATCATTGGGAACCTTGACACCCCACTATCTCCTCTGGACAGATCATCTATATAAAAAACAAACAGATACAAGATTTGAATGACACCATAAATCAAATGGGCTTGACAGACATCTATAGAACATTTCACTTAACAACAACAAAATACACTGTTTTCTCACTCTCATATAGAGCATTTCAGAAGATCAACCACATGATAGGGCACAAAACAGGCCCTTACAAATTCAAATGGATAGAAACTATTTTCAACACCTTTTCTGACCACAGTGGAATCAAACTTGAAATCAACTACTGAAAGAATCCTGGAAAACATACAAACACATGGAAACTAAACAACCTACTCCTGAATGTCTCTCTCTACGACCACTGAAGAAATTAAGACTGAAAAAAAAAGACTCATTGAAACAAATAATATTGAACAAAGAAGTTTTTATAACCTATAGGACATAGGAAAAGCAACCAGAAGTAGGAAGTTCATACCAAATAACCCCCACAAGAAAAAACAGAAAAGTAGCAAACAAACAAACTAATGACACATCTCAGGGAACTGGAAAAACAACAACAACAAACTCAAAACATACAAAGAAACATGAAATGTCATAAAGGTGAGCAGAAATAAATAAAATAGAGAATAAAAGAACTATATAGAAAATAAACGAAACCAGAAGCTGGCTCTTTGAGACAATAAACAAAATGGTCACATCTTTAGCTAGGTTAATCAAGAAGAGCAAAGGAAGGAACCAGATTTTTAAAAACGTTATCAATGAAACAAACATTGCAACCTACAGAACATAAATATAAAAAAATGGAGAATAATATGAGTGGTTATATGCCAAAAAAGAAGAAGAAATAGGTGTGATGAACAAACTTCTGGACACAAATTTTACTATGATTGAACCAGGAAGAAGTAGAAACCCTGAATAGATTAATAACAAGCAAAGAAATTGAATCAGTAATAAATAATCTCCCAAAAAAGAGAAGCCCAGGTCCCAATGGCTTTACCTCTGAATTCTACAAAACTTTTAAAGAAAAACTAACCCTAATCTTCAATTTATAAAGCTCTCAAATTTATTCAATGAAGTCTTCATCACTCTGATCCTAATAACAGACAAGGACATAACAAAAAAAAAAAAGAAAACTACAGACCAATGTTCCTAATTAATACAGATGCAAAAAAAAATTATCAATAACAAATAGCAAATCATATCTGACAACACATTAAAAAGATTATACACCATGACTAGGCCAACTTTCTTCTAGGATTGTAAGGGTAGTTCAACATGCACAAAACAATAAATGTAAAACATCATAGAAATAGAAGATGAAAACTATATGATCATATCAATAGACTCAGAGAAAGCATTTTATAAAGTAATACATCCCTCTATGATTAAGATTCAATGAAATCGGCATAGAAGGATCTTTCCTCAACACAATGAAAACCGGTTATGAGAAACCTGTAGCTAACATCATAATGAATGGAGAAAAACTTTTATTTTCACTAAAATCTAGAACAAGGCAAGGCTTCCCACTTTCTCCACTCCTTGTCAATGTAGTATTGGAAATCCTAGCCAATGTGTTCAGACAACAGAGTAAAATTTTAAAATAAAATAAAATAAAATACATTTAAATAGGAAAAGAATAAGTGAAATTATCTGTATTTGCAGAGTTGATTATATACATAGAAAACAAAAAAATTTCCTACTTCTGAAAGTCATAAACAAGTACAATATAGTAGCAGGATACAAAATCAAAATACAGAAGTCTATTGCATTTTTATACACCAACAATAAATAAACTGAAGAATCGCCATATACAATAGACACACACACACAAACACACAAAATCCAGAGACATACATAGGAATAAACCTAACTAGAAAGTAAAAGACATCTATAAGAAACACTATGAAAAACTTTTCTTTAAAAAAAAAAGGAAAAATAATACAAAATAGTTGAAAGATATCCATTTTGTATTGGAAGAGTTAATATAATTAAACTGTCAATCCTACCCAAATTAACCAACTTGTCTGGAATCATCAAAAGCCCCATATTACCAAAGCAACATTGCACAATAAGAATAAAGTAGGAGGTATCTCCCTTCCTAACCTCAAAATATATTGCAAAGCTATGATAATCAAAATAGTATGGTATTGGCATAAAAACAGGAAAGTAGACCAATGGAACATAATAGAGAATTCAGAAATAAACTCTAAAACATACAGACAACTGATTTTTGACAAAGGACAGAAGATAATCAGTAGGGAAAATAAAATCTCTTCAGTTAATGGTGCTGGAAAAACTGGATAGCCACCTGTAGAAAAATGAATCTGAACTTGTATCTTTCGCTGTTAACAAAAATCAACACAAAATGGATCAAGGATCTAAAAATAAAACCTCAAACTATAAAACTACTTTTAGAAAACAGAGGGGGACAGGGACCAGCAGTTAGCATAAAGGCTATGTCGCTGGACTCCCACATAGTAAACCGTGGTTCAAGTCCTGGACCCAGTGGTTTAAACTCACGCCAGGCGTGTGTGCGTGTGTGCCCAAGATCCTGAGAGGATAATGGAGGAGAAGGGATTGTGGCATGGCCATCCCCCCTGGGGGGCGATTTCTCACTTTCTATCTCTCTGTCTCTCTCTGTCTTTCTGGCGAGCGCACATGCCCTACAGCAAAAACCTCTCAAAAAAAAAAAAAAAAAAACGAAAAAGAAAACACAAGGAAACTCTTGGAGACATTGAAGTAGGAAAATATTTCTTAAGTAAGACTCACCAAAGTACAGGAAATAATTTGCAAAACAGACAAGTAGACTACATCAAAATAGACTACACCAAATTAAAAAGCTCTGCATAGCAAAAGAAATAATAACTAGAGTGAAGAGGAGACAACTCTCAGAGTAGGAGAATGTATTTGCAAACTCTTGCTGAGGTAAGGGACTGATAACCAGAATGAGAATACAGGGAAATGAAGCAGTTTACTGGCCAAAAATAATCAATCCAATTTAAAAGTGGGCAAATCAGCTGACCAGTCAACTCTTCAAGAAAGAGATACACACAGCCAAAAAGCATATGAGAAAATGCTCACCATCCCTTATCATAAGCAAAATTCAAATCAAAACCACAATGAAATACCACTTAATCCCAGTCAGAATGGATAAGATTTTAAAAAATAAAGAATAACAAGTGTTGGCAAGGAAATCTTTTTACACTTAGGGTAAGAATGTGGAGAACTATATGGAGAGTCCTCAGACACCCATAAACAGAACTACTGTATGACTAATTCCGCTCTAATGTACCTACCTAAAAGACAGGAAAACACTAAGTCAGAAAAACACTTGCACAGCCATGTTTACTGCAGCATTATTCACAATTGCTAGGACATGGAATCAACCCCAAAGTCCAAGAACAGATGAATGGATTGAAAAATATGGCATTTGTATTCTATGGAATACTGTACTGTCACAAAAAAACATTGAGACCCTGACATTTGATATAGAGTAGAGAAATACAGAAGATTTAATTCTAAAAAGACAATGAAAACAGACACTATATCGCTGTACTTAATATATACCAAATGTGTGTACCTATGGCAGAAACTGAATGATTGGCAGTTATAATATCAGGGGAGGCAACTATAAATATTAGAGACATTATAGGAGAGTATGATTAATAGAAGTGAGTAATAAAGGGTGAAAAGGAGGGCATCAGGGAAAAAATGGCAAACAAAACATTTAATAGACACAAAAATGAAAAGTTATCTGTTAATATATACGGTAATGCCTTTCACTTGATGAACATGCATTGTATTCATGCTGGGAAAAACCATGTTGTACAGTATAAAGATATAGAGTGATTAAATTTAAATTAAAAAAAAGAAAAAGAAAAAGAACTAGCTAAAAAGGTAGGAAGAAACAAGGCCAAACTGGAAATACAGAAGCCATGAAGTGGTACACTAAAAATGTCCTTTGAAATTCATACTTTAAAAGTGTGTCTTTGGAATAAGTGAGATAAGTAGACTTGTATCTCTCATTATTATACTGTGGATGTGCAGCCTATAACATTGCTTTTACTAAAATACTTTGATATGCTGTCAAATTTTGTGCTTACTGATATTTGCTTGCTTTCTTGTCCTTTTTTCCCTTCTCTCTTCTTTTCTTTCTTTGTTAACATCTTCCTTCCTTCTTTCCTTCCTTCCTTCCTTCCTCCCGCCCTCCCTCCTATCCTCCCTCCCTCTCCCTTTCTTTTTCCCTTTCTTTCTTTCTTTCTTTCTTTCTTTCTTTTCTTTTCTTTTCTTTTCTTTTCTTTTCTTTTCTTTTCTTTTCTTTTCTTTTCTTTTCTTTTCTTTTCTTTTCTTTTCTTTTCTTTTCTTTTCTTTTCTTTTCTTTTCTTTTCTTTTCTTTTCTTTTCTTTTTCTTTTCTTTTCCTTCCTTTCTTCCTTCCTTCCTTCCTTCTCTTTCTTTCTCTCTCTTTCTTTCTTTCATTTATTCATTTCTCTCTTTCTTCATGAAAAATACATGCGTCAAGTAACAGTTTATGTTTCCCTTTTTGCTTTGACTACTAAAAGTTTTATCTGTGTCTGGGAGTGCCTTCTACCACAGGGCCTTCCTGTATCCATTGTGTGAACTTGACATCATTCGGCATTTCTCATTCTGTAGTCCACAAGTTAGCAAATGCCTTCTTCAGTTAACTCAGATTTTATTCTTTTCTTGTTAAATTGAATGACTTTTGCAGAGCACTATAATTATTTGCTAAAACAAGAAAGAATAGTATCAATTTTTAAAGTATATATTAATTTTAGAGATTTTGATCTAGTTGTGCACTTCATTCATTAAATGATGACTGAACTGAATCAATGGTGGGTTGATTAAATCACTACGTCAGAATTCAGCTTTTCTCAGCTGAAACTCTTAGACATTTCTCTTGTGGCCGGCTTTGATCAGGATTCTGTTTCTATCTTCTGCAGTGACCAGGACAGTATGTGCAGAACAATGTGATGGCAGGTGCTATGGACCCTACGTCAGTGACTGCTGTCACCGAGAATGTGCTGGAGGCTGCTCAGGACCTAAGGACACAGACTGCTTTGTATGTCTGCGAGTTTTCCTTTTTCTCCCCTGCCCTCCCTTCTCTCCACTCTGTCCCAAACACACTGATCCTTTCATATCTTATAGCAAGACCAAATTTAGCCATTTTATGATGAAGAAAGATGATTTGCCTTACTGGAAGTCATTCCTTTACTGAGTTGGTTATTAGTTAACTAGAATTGTTCTGTTCCCCTAAATGAATTGACTCTTTCTGATACAACTTATATTACAAAGGAGATTTATTGGAGAATATGATGTATTCGATGTATTGAGATATCTTTTTAGACTCTTTTCAAAAATGTAGTGTGTATATCTTTATGTTATTACATTATTGAATCCCGTAAGTGGGATCAATTACACTTTCTTTCTCTCTTCTTTCTTTCTCTCTTCTTTCTTTCTTTCTTTCTTTCTTTTTCTTTCTTTCTTTCTTTCCTTCGACAGTTGCATTCCTCCTATTTGCCTTCCAAATGTCTGGGACTACAGGCACATACCAGTATGCTCAGATCTTTTGAGTAAGCTAGGAATTACCCACCTAGGCCTCCCTTATGGCCTCAGCCTGCAGAGTAGAAGCATGTTTTCTGCACACACAATTGTGGCTAGACTTACTTTTATTTCTTGACTTTCAAGATTATAGAAGCTACACTTATAAATTCAAATATTTTTCTGCTTCTATGATTTATGAGCTAATGCTATTTTTAAAATTTTTAAATTTACAAGTGCACATTTAAAGCATTTTACATACTAATCCATTTGTTTAGATGAGGATATTTTTACTTCCTTAATATTAGCATTTATGGCTCATTGGAAATATTTTTAATTACATTTTGATATCATATCCATAATATATATTTTGTTTTTTAAAATGTATACAAGTAATCCTGTGAGCTATAGTTAACACAATTTTATTCAGAGAACACTTGTTTTATTTTTAAACTAAAAAGCATAGCATAAAAACTTGTTTTACATTAGAAATAAACAGAATTATTTTAATTTTTTTGATTTTCAAGTATTCAGTGAATAGACATATATAGTAAAATTAAGATTCTTCTTTTTACAAATTGACAAGCAAAATGTAAACTGAAGCTTTTATAACATAGTAGTAATTTTCTAATTTTATTAATATGATAAGACACATCATTTCTTTACTCTCATTCTGTAGTGAAACTAAAATATGTGTAGCAGAAGAGAATAAGAAGGAAGAGAGAAAGATATCAATGTGTTAAAAATTTAAAGATGCTCATCAGGTCTTGAACTAAAGACCTTCCCCTTTTCAATCACCAGATGCAGGATGAAAGCTTGACTCGAGGACACTGAACACTGTGGGTATTGCATTAACAATCCCCAAAACCAACAACAATAAACAACAGAAGCAAAACCTCTCACTTGGAAGTTTTGCCCTGAATTTTTTTCATGGTTCCATTATCATGATAAGCAGAGTGCCAAGTAAGCTTTAGAATTCTCATTCCATTACTTTTATGGAATGGTCCAGTGATTCCACTTTGGCATTTGGTACAGAATATTCAAGAATGCCACACTGGGGCTTTGGTATAAGTTATGTTGTTTTGTATGCAGTTGGAAAGGTAAATTCATTTTATTCCTCTGGCTTATGTTCCTTTGTTCCCAAGCAATCTGTGTACAACATTGCATAAAGTATGTTAGTAAAGCAATTATAAGGACACATGAAGTTTTATAGCCATAAATTAAAACTTACTGAGTTTTCTAGATTGGTTTTTAATAGATTCTTCCTACAAAGTGTCATCGCAGTGAATAATGTATCATCAGTGAGTCTCATTCTGATTATGCATCTAGTAGAACATCATCAGGGAATTGTCATATTTGTGATAAAGTGCTTGCTAAAACAACAATTGATGAAGCAAATATTTTCAGGAAATAGAATAAATTAATGCTTATTAATAACCGTATGTACAATTTATGATGGAATGTAAAACAAAGCTTGAGTTCATATTAGCTTGCTTTTCAAGCCCTAAATAATACCTATGAAAGCTTAATTTCTTAATTAAGAGAATTAGTTCTTCCACACTTTTGTTAATCACATGCTTATTTATAATTACACATATGTTCTCTTTTAATATTAAGTACATAACTCTCAGGTGGTAAAATGGTTTTTAATTCTTCCCAAAGTAATTTGAAAATAATAATAAGTTGAATTCTCAATACGAATATATAAGTCATCAAAAATGAACTTTTTTATTTGAATGGAGTGGCATTTACTAAGTAGTAAGCATAGTGAAAAAGGCCATACAGGAAGTGGTATTATATTCCATGACTACAGGCTATCTGTAGCTAGCTACATTTTTATATTTTGGCATTATATACACTACCTTTACACGTGACTGACTCATCATCTTCCATATCTTTTAAGTCCAGTTTAAATGGTCATCACACCGTTTTTTCCATATACATAGGTGATGATTGTGCGTATAACTTAAGGCACTTAACTCAACAAACTTGAATTCAAAGAAAAGTCTATAGTTTTCAGAGCCAAAATCTAAGACTAAATATAAATGCTCTGCGTAAGTACAGGTATAAATAATTTTTCTCTACTAGCTAACTTTAATCATTTAAATTAATTCTCAATATAGAAATTAGTGGCAAGATTCTAAGCAATTTGAATTTCAGTAACTATGAATAATGTCCATATTGACACTGGAAAAAATGTTTTATAGAATTTTAGAAATTTAAATGACTATAAAATTATCAAATTTGGGGGACCAATAGATGGTGTCATGTTAGGTTGCTGGACTTCCACATAGTGGTCTGTGGTTTGAATCCTGGACCTAGCGCTTAAACTCACACCAGGCGCCAGTGTATACGTGCCTAAAATCCCGAGAAGAGAATGGAAGAGAAGGGATTGTACCATGGGCATTCCTTGGCGGGTGATTTCTTGCTTTTGTCTCTCTGTCTATCTGGTTATTGCTTGCACCCTATAGCAAAAATCTTTCAAAATAATTTTTGCAGTATTTTGAAATTGCTGTATACTGAGTAAAGTCACAACCTTCTCACAAAACTGTTGTGTCAGTGTTTTATTATGAAGTTCTATGAAGGTTATTTGTAAATGAAAGTAATATTTTCTCTGTTGAAGGCCTGCATGAATTTCAATGACAGTGGAGCATGTGTAACTCAATGTCCCCAAACTTTTGTCTACAATCCAACCACCTTTCAACTGGAGCACAATTTCAATGCAAAATACACCTATGGAGCATTCTGTGTCAAGAAGTGCCCACGTAAGTAACAGAATAAAAGTAGCCAAGTAAATTAAGTCATTATTTGAAAACAAAAGAATTTTTCATAATTTCCTTTCAATTTGAACTATGTAACAATATTGTGGTTTATTTTGGGGTTTGTACACTGTTGCTTCCATTTTACAAAAATAAGAAATTAAAATTTAGAAAATCAAAGTAACTGTTCTAATATTGTTTAGTAAAGGAGTGGTATGTTTGAGTCAAAGAGTGGCTGATTCCTCATTCTTGTTATTTTTCTCTATACCTCAATAGTTTTGCATCTCATGCTGCTTCTTAGAAATGTGATTAGTTAAGTGACTGCAAGCTAGGTAATATCTTCTAATAAGAATGAATTTTTACCTTAAATGATTCCTGAATATTTATACTAGGATTACATATCATTATAATTTTAATATCAGATCTAATCTTAAGCAAAAATAATAGGTATAATGTGTATTTTAAAGGATCCTTAGCAAATTGATAACTTATTTTGGGATTCAAAAATGACCAGCTAAACTCTCAGTATAAAATATGTTTTTAAATTTGTTTATGTCAATTTCTTTGATTTGAGTGATCAATGTAAAATTTTATTAGTGTTTTACCTATTGGAAAGGATGAAAAATTACTACATTTTTCTACATACTCATTTAAAAGAGAGCTTGACAATTTACAGCCAACAGATATAGTGATTTTTTTTCACTTTATTTATCTGACACAGTAGGACATCTAAGGGACATGGAATTAGAATGGCTATGATTATGGCTTTATCCACTTATTAGTCACATGATTTTAAATAAAACATTAAGTTATATCATACCTTCTCTTTAAGATGTGGGTGATGGGTCCAGCTGATGGTGTAATGGTTATGTCACTGGGCTCCCACATAGTCGACCACAGTTTAAGTCCTGGACCCAGTGACTTAAAACTCACACTGGGTGCATGTGTATACATGCCCAAAATCCCAAAAGGAGAATAGAGAAGGGATTTCAGTGCGGACATCCCTCAGGTGTACTTTCTTGCTTTCTGACTTTCTGCCAGGTGCATGCACCCTACAGCAAAAATCTATCTTAAAACAAAAACAAAAAAGATAAGTATGGTAATAATATTATATTATAATAATCTATTATTGGCGATAGTGTACAAACATCAGAGGGGTAGCATATATAAAAGTCTCTGTAAATACAAATATAGTCATTATTAGTAAACATTTTATAATTTTATATACTGATTAAAAGAATAATTGTGCTTAGGCTTCTTTATACATATTTAGCATGGTTCTGAATTATCATTTTAAACTTTAGGAGAGTGGGGATTTTTCATCGGAAATACTTGAACATTCCAACCAATGTTCTTTGTTTTTTAATCTTAACCTTTTATTTAAACTCACCTATTTCCTGAAGTGGCTATTTCACTATCCACTATTCTTGCAAAATTAGAGGCTTGAAGGTATTATAGGGTATGGCAAGATGATGGTATTTTTTATGTTTCTTAGACAAATATTCTTCTACTCGACTACCCTCAAATTATGGTGACTTCTCTGAAGACATAAAACTGTGCAAAAAAAAAAAAAAAAGGTGCTTTTGCTTTTACTCAGGTTCTTAGGTTGAAGCGTAGGGGTTTAGGCTGGAGTGGAAGTACCAGGAACATCTGAACAGTAATAGAACATCTGAATAGTGATAGAATTACTATTTTCATTACCTTATCCTTTGTAATAGTCCATCTCAGAGTTTCAACTTTTTAAGTTGCGGCAAGTGGTTAAACATGGGGAAATAGTATGTGAAAATACATGCCAATTTTACCTTGTAGCTGGTTACTCACAAACTTCCTTTTTTTGAATTAGTTTTTGTGTATCAAACTACAGATTAATTTAAAATTGCAATATTTGTATACCATTATTTGTATACCATAAAATTAAAATCTCTCATGGGCCTTTCTCATTAGACTAGGTTTGCTAAACTGAAACTCTCTTGAGAGATGAGGACAGTTAGCTTTTAAATACAAATTTATGATCCCTAATCCAGAATTTCAAGTTCTAGAATCCCCAACCAGCATGTATTTTCTGAAATGCATTTGGCTACAGAACCTGAACTTAATTGACATAGTCTAATTATGACCTTTATTTAGTTGAGTAGACACAAATTGCTGCAGAAATCCTAAAGTGTTTAAAGATAAAGCTATTATCCAAGACCATGTAGAAAGGATGGTTATAATATATACTATCTCTACCTGTTAGAGTTTGGGTTTCTCTGAGACAGGGATTAGATTATCAGGAGGCAATAAAATCAACACCTGGGTGAGGCAGGAAGCAAGGTTAGGCCTCATCTCAGTAGTGTTTCTTCTATGATGCATTTTCTCTGGAATATAAAAATCTTCACACTTGTGCCCACTTTCATGGATTCATAATAATTCTCCACCACAAACTCCCCTCAACACCAGCTTTTCCAGTATTTCTTCTTCTGGGAAAAGTCACTGATTTCGAGTCAATGTCCATTCTTTTATTTATTATTATTATTATTTTTATTTTTTTAGATAATTTTTTTCAATTTCAAGTTCTTTAATACATTCAATCACATTATTTAGCTTGTAAAGTGAATATTCCAACATGTGTGCATTTTTCCCCAGTCCAGCTGATAATACTATAAAGTTATCTTCAACAGATAATACCCCATTTCTTTGTCCCATTAATGTCATGCCACTCTATTTTTCTCCTCAATGTTCTCTCTCAAACTCTATTCCTTCACTCACCTTCTTTCCACCTAATATATGGTATTTACAACCAAAGCCAGGCTATGAAGGAAAGACATGTCTCTACTTATAGACCGAGTGAGTCAATATCCATTCTAAAGTCAGGCCACTTCTCTTTCCACATGTAGTGATCAGTTACACTACTTGAAACTATACTGTTTGTTTGTCACTCTTGCCACTGTATTTCAAGTGCACTCCTAAGTGAGACTGCAGGGTTGCTGCAACCCATGTTTACCTTCCACCCAACTACTAAATTTGCTTTTGTCCTCCTCTGTGAGCTTGTCATGAGTGCCCTCTCTTGTTCCCCTTGCAGCTGTATTTATGAGCCAGGTGAGAGGTGCTAATGCGATGGTGGATGATACTGGAGGTCTGAACCACCTGTTTATGAAGTTTACATTGCCTCTGCCCCAGCTCATATACATTCCTAAATCTACTGCATTGATTTTACAGTGGATTTGCTGTTGGGCCTGCCCAATGTTATGATAACCCAATGATATGTTATTACAAAGCCTGGCTCATAATGGGCAATTCTAGCTACAAGATCAGTCAATGATCCACAGTTAAGTGGATTCTATTTCTACTAAGACTCAGAACATTTCAGGAACTGCTGTTTGTTAAATGATTTTCAATCATATATTATAGATGGCATGGTTTGCCATAGTCTAGAAACCTAGAGGTCTCTGACATTATTTTCCAGTTGGGATTTGCCATAACTCCATATGGCATGTTTTACCACTATAGGTACTTCCAGTATCACAGAACATCTTGGGCTGTATGACCCAAGTAGCAGAATTGCTTACATCACAAACTGGATCTGAGCCATGCATCTTTTCTTGTTCTGGGAATGCCCTGGGGCTTGAAGCCTTCTGTACCATTGAATATTGGTTCCAGATCTTCAAAGCCAGAATGGCCTAGTAGGTATTATGTTTTCTTTATTGTAGGAAGTGCAAGATGCAAGTGTTTATCCTTTACTATGGAGGGGATGTCCTGGCATTTCCCAGATCACTGGACTTCTAAATGTTTCAACTAAGTGTTAGATAATAAGAAATTTCTTGTCTATTTGGTATACAGTTCCTGAAGTTCTAACCTTTCAAATTTCATTTGGTTTCTTTCTTTTTTTTGAGAGGTTTTTGCTATAGGGCACATGCACTCACCAGAAAGATAGAGAGAGACAGAGAGACAGAAAGCGAGAAATCACCCCCCAGGGAGAATGGCCATGCCTCAATCCCTTCTCCTCTATTATCCCCTCAGGATTTTGGGCATGCACACACATGTGCCTGGTGTGAGTTTACGTCAGCAAGTCCGGGACTCAAACCATGGTCGACTATATGGGAGTCCAGCAACATAGCCATTATTCCATTGCTGGTATCCTCATTTAGTTTCTTCATATAAAAATATGAGAAAGGTTTTGTTGCACTTCACTAAAAGAACACATTTGAAACATTTCCTTCTCTTAATCCAAGGCAGTTTAACCTAAGTTTCATTTGTGCTTCATGAATTTGAAGTATTTTTAAACTTCAAACTTGTATCATGACATGAAATGAAGTGGAACTATAGAAAAACAAACTAAATGTCATGAGTTTCCTCACTCTATAAAACAAATCTACTCTATCTTGCAGGCAATTCAGGAGGTAGAGTAGTAGTCAAGCAAATAATAGCTGTTGACTCACTGTCTCCAAATTTGAACATGGATGGTTAGAGATAACTATTTCAGGTTGAGTTATTTAAACAAAGATTTGTCTTAGAGGAAGATGAATACTATCAATGATGCTAATTTTTTCAAACCCTAAAATATCTTGTTTTAAACTTGTTAGATGGACATTAACATTATTGTTTATTTTACCTATTTTTCCTTTTTAATCAGACAACTTTGTGGTAGATTCCAGTTCTTGTGTGCGTGCCTGCCCAAGTTCCAAGATGGAAGTAGAAGAAAATGGGATTAAGATGTGTAAACCTTGCACTGATATCTGCCCAAAAGGTGAGTGATAGCTCAAATTATTTTGGTTAAAATAAGGGACTTATACAAAGGTTTTCTATTCATCTTGTTTTAGGCAAAGTTAAGTTTGGCTCTCAGAACATACCTACTCCTGCAGCCAAACATTCCCACACACATTTTCTGACTTTGATAAGTTCCCCAAAATATCAACTGTTGTAATAGTGTGTCTTAAAGGTTTCAAAATACATGAGTTCACTTTATAGGAACTCAGAAATAACATGACATAATTATTAGTAAATCTTAAAATTTGTAATAAAACAAAGATTCTTACAGTGATTATTTTGCCTATTATTATTATTATCTTACTATTTTTAGAGAGAGACAGGTACACCAGGTAGGATCTTAGTGCACTGTGATGGTTTCTACAACCTTCCTCCCAACCAGGATCACAGGCTTGTATGTATGTACCCAGTGTGCTTAGGTAAACCAGGAATCTAATCCCAGCCTCACATTCAGCTCCAGTATCATGCAGCAGCAACCTGCTGCCTACACCACCACAGTTGACCTCACATGGTTATTTTAGTATCACAACATATATTTTGTGTGTATGTGTGTATGTGTGTGTGTGTGTGTGTGTGTGTGTGTGTGTGTGTTTTGCTACTCTACACAAAATGACCTGCTAAAGGTAGAAAGGAATGCCAAGGAACATGCAACATAACATTTACTCTCCAGGTCTTAAAAAATATTTTGAAAGATAGACACATAAATGACAAAGAAGATAACCATAAATGTTAAATATATGTTGCCAAAAAACGTTGCAGATAATTTATGCTATAGAATTCTAGTGAAAGAAGAACTCTCTCCCAGTACTAATTGTTCAAATTCTTTACCAGAATGAGACCTAAATTAAGAAGAATGAAAGTACAGTCCAAATAGTTCAAATGTTATTAAGCTTTTCAAAGTATCAAGGAGAGCCTTAGAAAAGGAAGAACCTTGTATTGACTTTTAGACTACATTCTCTCTCACTCTCTCACTCCTTTCTTCTCTCTCTGTGTGCACTATTGATAATATTTAATTTAAATTTAAAGATGTGAATGATTCTTGACTCTGGTTACAACTCCTATCATTAGTATTCTTTATTTAAAATGTATATTCCATTAGGCTAATGTTTTTTAAATTATAGGTTGAAATTGACCATCAATAGCCCATAAAACTTTTTACAAAAGTGACCAGCATTTAAAAGTATTAAAAATAATATTTTAGAATGGATTAAAGAAGAGGTCATTTTAGATAGTAAGGTGAAGTATTGATTAATGCAGGTTTTATTTTAGTTACCTAAGTGTGGTGTGCATCAACTGGGTCTTGATATAAAACTTAATTCTTAAAATGAGCATCTTCACTGGACTATAGCACGGAAAAATATTTTTCACTTTAGGATAAAGTGAATTTATGTTAATTTATGATGAAAATGCAAAGAAGTATTGGCCAGAAATTAGTTTCTCCACCTCCTGAATGTGAGTCTTCTCTTTACAGCTTGTGATGGCATTGGCACAGGGTCACTGATGTCCGCTCAGACTGTGGATTCAAGTAATATTGACAAATTCATAAACTGCACTAAGATCAATGGGAATTTGATCTTCCTTGTCACCGGTATTCATGGGTCAGTATTACATTTTTCTATAAAATTGTATTACAAAGTAAAAAAGCTGAAGAGATTCTTTAGTTTTGTCTCTTTGATTCCTCTTGACCAAGAAACTTTTTTGTCTTTCCTTAGTGTTCTTTGCCAACAAAAAGGTCAGATTTCACCAAAGGTGATAGTAAAGGGTTTTGGCTGCATCCACATTTTGAGTTGAGTGACTACTTAGGTTTGAACATTTAACTTTGCACTTAAACTAAAATGTATTTGCAGTGGTTTTCAGCAAGCTTGACTTATTTTTAGATACGTTTAGGGAAACTCTAATGGGTAAGGTGGGGGATTTCATTCAAATTTCTATCTGATTAGGTTAAGACAACATAAATTACTGTCCTTTGAACAAGGAAAAACTCACATAAAATACTTCCATAAGTTGAAATTCTCTGATGCCTCTTTCAGGCATGATCTTTGTCTTGATACATTAATTTTCTTTCTCTTTTTTGTGAGTTGGGAACTAAGACTACTGTAAAATATCTATTAAATGAGTTACATTTCTGTAATAAAATTGTAGCCCTGTCTGGGCTTTTTCAATATATAACCACCTGCTGGCTTGAACAGAGAAAACATTCAAGTTTGTAGTCCTTGAATTGTAATAAAAATGTCAATATTTTTACTTTATACTATATCTGTTTATCTATATTACCACTTTATCCCTAAATATTAGTGCTACAGGCTACAGATAAAGAATATCATTCACGTATTTCAATTCAAGATGTTTCTCTGAGCATATATTGCATCATTTCTAGAAGCAAAATAATTTTAACATGTTATGAATATACATGTCCAAATAGGAACAGCAGGAACAGTAAAATGAAGTATTTCTTCTTATTCAAATAAATCATTACATATATTATTGCATAAAAGTCCTCTTCAGTGTAAAATGTAACTTTAATACAGTCTCATGTCAGACAGGGTAATAGTATGTATGTACTCTGCCCCAAATTTGTTATATCTGGCACAAGAAATTTTATTTTTATACACAAATATTAAGATTTCCAACATCTCTCTAAAATGAGAGTACATTTTTAATTCCTACAGGGCAATTGTCTGTTGGAGCTGGGTAGTACTAGCTACTTTGAGTTGGGACACATTCAACTGACTGTCAGAGTCCCTGCTCCCCCAGGATTCATTTACACTGCTGTTGTAGCCTCCTTTGCACATTGAGTTGGAGACCTGGGTCAATCTTTAAGTGTGTTCTTATAATGTAATGCACATATGACATTTAGTAAAATAATATACTATATTTTCACTATTTTAAAATCTAAATATCATCATAAGTTAATCATTATATCATGTCAATAAAGTCCTCTGAGAAGTAACTACAATAGATTCACTTGACTCACATTACCTTTCTCCACATGAGAATAATAAGTGAATTAGACTCAAGCCTATCGGTGTAGAAAATGATTTGAAATCAAATCCTCATGGGTTGCATTAGACAAGTGGTTTTCATCCTTGCCAGACCTGACATCTCCCATTTATACATTAAGCATTTGACACTTCCCTTTCAGTTTTGAAATAACATGTGTAGATAATATAGCCTAGCTACATACACAATTTTTAAAAATATCATCATGATTCTCTAGTTGTAATTGAAAGAAGAAAAAGAGGAGAAAGATATATAATAAAATATGTATTGGTAGCAGAATGCTCAGCTTCCACTGCAATGAAAGTTTGGATTTATGAGAAAAAGGATTAGAAGTCTTTCTATGTCGAAAGTCTAAGGAAATAAAGAGTAGAGGAGCAGCTCACCACTGAAATAGAAAATAACTAACCAGACATATTACATGTCAAAAGAAAGAGGGCATAACTTCATGGAGATAAGGGTAAGGTGACTAGAGAATTGTACATGCCCACAGTATGACTAAGCATGAAGTTTGCACACTGAAGTCCTTAGTATCTGATGGGACAGTTTAAGATTGTACAGATGGGAGGCAATTATTTGCTATAAAAAGTGTTTAACAGCCCTGGGATGGGGTTATAACCAAAATGGACAGTATCCCTCAGTGCTTGTTTCAACTGAAATAACTCTACAAGTGTCCCAGTTTTCTTTTGTGGGGTGATACAGCCTCTATTGAGAACTCTTGCAAAAATTTCATGATAGGAAAGGGATTATAAACCAATAAAAGTGATATGTTAATGATAAAAATACTTTTGGATGAAACATAGGTAGGAAGGTTTGAAAAAGCCTCAATCTGGAGAGGTTTGGAATAGTTATTTTAATCTAGCTTTGTAACAGATTTATTTAAATTCTGGAATTATACTAGTTATAAAATGAATGTATACATTTTTCACCTATAGCCTTGAGCAGGGTATACTTTAATAAATAAATGCAAAACAATGGAAACATATTTCAGGGAATAAAAACATATTTTGTGCAATAGGGACCATGCGCTCACAAATTTAAAAATAACACACTGCAAAATTTTAGATTACCCAGATTTTTAAGGAAAATAGTCTTGCTAGTTCAATTCATGTGAAAAGTAATTTATAAAAGTAAATCAACTCACTTGGGTTAGAAGTAGAAGGATAAATAAAGCCAGTTTTAAAAATAAACTTAAAAAATAAAAGTTAGACTTTCTTTTTGGGTAGCTATCCAGACTAGACTGGAGTTTGATTTGCAGCTTTACTGTGGACAGTTTGCACTATTTTGGATAACTTCATGCCAAAAACTATATCTGATTACAAAAATAAAATTGAGGAATGGATTAATAATAAGTATCTACTTCCTGTGATTCTTGTAGCAATGGGAAATGAAAATCATTATTGTTATTATCATTATTTGAAAGAAAATTTTGCTATAGAGCATTTGCACTCAGCAAAGAGACAGAGGAAGATAGAAAGACAGAAAGTGAGATATCACCCTCCAGTGAGGGATGGCCATGCTATGATCCTTTCTCCTTTTTCCTCCATTCCTCTCTTGGAATATTGGGCACACACACAATTTTAAGCCACCAGGTCCAGGACTCTAATTATAGTCAACTATGTGGGTGTCCTACACTTTAACCACTCTACCACCTGCTGGTATCCATGAAAATTTTTTTTTATTTTCTGTTTTGTTTGCTTATTCATTTATGTCATTAGAGAGACAGAGAGAGAGAGAGAGAGAGAGAGAGACCATAGCGAAAACAGGGTCTTCATGCTGCCATCCACCTCCAGTCTCAGCTGGCCCAGGTCATGGGAATGTGTGTGTGTGCATACCCAAGGTGCATGGCAAGGCTTCCAGACTTGAACTGAGGACCTTTTCTATATCCATCACTCCTATGCCACCTCCTGATCTCAACGACAATTATTTTGGAGTCTGTGTATTGGCACAGCAGTAACACAATGCTCTGTGAGGGACCCATGTGGGAGGACTGATTAAGGGCCAGGGGAAGACCATGGTATAAAGACCCCATTGGGGTATCTATCTCTCTGTCTCTCTTTCTCAATGTCTCTCTGTCTCTATCTCTCCCTTTCTTGATCATGGAAAAGAAAAAGTGACTTAACCTCAACTTAAGATGGTTTTGTGGGCCAGCAGTTGGGTAGTAGTTACGTGGCTGGACCCTCATATGGCCAACTGCATTTCAAGTCCTGGATCCAGTGGCTTGAAACTCACACTGGATATGTGTGTTTGTGTGATCAAGATCCCAGGAGGAGAATGGAGGAGAAGGGATTGTGATGTAACCAATCCCCCCTAGGGAGTGATTTCTCACTTTCCCCCTCCCTGTCTCTGTTTCTCTCTTTATGGCGAGCACACATAGTGTTAGGCTAAAATGTCTAAAAATCAATTTTGAATTTCTCATTCTACTACCTGGAATATTGTAAGCTCTTGGTAAATGGTGTAAAGGAGAGTAGGAGGAGGATGAGGAAGAGAAAGATGGAGAGATGGAGAGAAGAAAAAAATTCTAAAAGCAGGAGAAGGCAATGGAAAAGAAAAAAAATGTATGTATATCTAGTTTATTAAACAAGATATATTACAACAAATATTATTTTATTGGCTTGACTTTAGCTTTTTTTATAGGCTATTTTGGAAACCAAATAAAAGCAAAACTTTCTTTAAGATATATAGTGCTTGGTTCAGATGATTATATGTACTTAATCATAGAACTTACACCTGAAATATTAGAATAAACAATTAACATTATTGTGTCCCAAGCATAATATATAAGCATTTCAGAACAAAGATTGATATGTGAAATTTGATATATTCCTCATTGTTAGTCTTATGTCAACATGAAACATATATATTGAAGCCTTTTTCCCCTTCATCTTGGGAAAGTATGGATATGCCAATTCAGTAGACTCAAGCCATCTTATATAAGTACAGGTCTAGGTATGTTTATGTATGTAATATGATATATGTGTGTATTAGAAGAAGAAGGAAAAAGCATGATTATAAAGGAAAATAATATGGAGTATCATAAATAGACAACTTCTGGTAAATTGAAGACATAGTATACCTCTCTTGGTTCCAATTCCCCTTAATATTTACTAGCTACTTTAAAAAATTATTTTGTGATTTGATTAAAATAGCTGACAGTTCTCTAAACAAGTACAAAGGTAAAAATTATAACTAAATTAAATTATGCTTTTCCAAAACAATATACACCTGAAATCAATTTAATGGCAGTTTTTCAGTTAAGAAATTAATATATGGAAGGGCTCATAAAGTTAATTGTCATTTTGATTTTATAGCACAATATGCCATTGCCAGGATTAGAGATAGGCTCTTGTTTCCTTATTTAGAGTGGAAATTGTAAGCATGGCTTAGTGGTTAGGGCTATCAATACGAATGTTTACTTTTGTGCTTTTTTAGGTTTTACACTGTTTCATGTGTGTGCTTAGAGTAACCAAAGGCTCTCCAAATAAGTGTGTTGATGTTGGGTCACTGTGAGACACTGGTGAGAAGGAATTTACTGGATCGACTGCAATGATGATAAACAAGGGAAGAAAGATCATAGGTTTGCTAATAAATAAAGTGATTTTAGTAGAATTGTGAAAATACCTTTCTTTCTCTTTATCTTGAATTTTATTTTGGATCACCAAACACAGTGATAGGGTAGACATAATGTTTCTTCACGTGGCTCTGAATTTAGGTAGAAAACTTCGCAATTTAAAAGTATTAGAGACTTTAAGTGGCTATAGGATGAAACTCCCAAGAGGTACTTTATAGTTGGTAAGTGGAATTCTGTCAGCTTATTTTATGAGAGTCTTGAATCTCTAAAATTAACAATATAAAATTTCTGTGGTCCATTGGGCTTCATGCTAACGGTCCTGAATTCATTTCATTTATGGCAACCTGGAAGTGTTCTCAGTAAAGACTTGGACTGACCCCATTATTGTGTGCTTGCCCTGAATAGTGAGTCTTTCTCAATACACCCAGGATATTTGATTATTTGGCTTGAGCTGTACTGTACACTGCTTTTCATCAGAGCAAATGTTGAAAGCTCATTCTCCAACTGCAGAGCTGATATTTCCTCTGCAAGCAAGTCTTTGCACATTAAAAGGTGAGGACAGCAAGAGTATTCCCATATGGTGCACTTAATTTTTTAGCTTCATAGTCATAAAAATAGTAATTATGTATGCCATATATCTTTCCTTATAATGAAAGCAGGTTTGTCAGACATGTAATATAGTCTTTAGGCTTTTCCGAGATATTCATTTGACATTGAGACAATTAAACCAATGGTTTATGTGTGAATTATAGGAAAATATATTCACAGTGTTTCTTCAGTCTCAGAACTACTCAATATTTGAACCATAAAGAGAAGATTACATATGACTATAAATGGCTAAAATTCAAGGTAGACACTGATGTCATCAATGGACAGATATAGTAATAAAGGATTTTAGAGAAGTTGAAATTGTATTTGTCTTGGAACCAGGAAGTAGTATGTTGGTTGAAGCATTGGATTCCCACATGGCTGACCATGGTTTGAGTTCCTGGCCTGGCAGCCTGACAATCATGCTGGACATATATGCATGCATGCTTAAAATCCTGAGAGGAGAATGGAGAAGGGATTGCGGCATGGCCATCCATTCTCGGGGGGGTGGGGGGTGATGGTGGTGATGTCTTACTTTCCCTCTCTCTGTCCCTCTCTGGCAAGTGCATGAGCCCTATAGCAAAAAACAGAAAAAAAAAAAAAAAAGAAATTATGTTTGTTTGTTATCAAGTTACACTACATTAGTTAAACTAGTAGTGCATTGTATTTCTCAGTTTGAAACAATAATCTAATCAAGCTAGATTTTTTTTTAACAAAGATATGGGGTAGTTGATAGTATAGAACATCCCAACCAACCAAGTTCAGAAAGCATTATGTGGCTTTTCCAGAGATCAAGGATGCCAGAACTAATAGTCCCTTCAAGATTTTAATGCTGGGATGAAGAAATGCCAGTGGATTTAGACTCAGTGCCAGGAGATAGGCCATATATCTACCTGTCAGAATATTGTGAAGCACTTACATTGAAAGCCCCAGAAAGATTATACTCAACATGGGGCCGTCAAGTGGCACGGTGGTTACGGGTGCTAGACTCCAACATGACTGACTGCAGTTTGAGGACCTGACCTGGTGGCTTGCTTTCTCACTTCCCCCATGCCCTCTACCTGACTCTGTCCCTCTCTGGTCAAATGAAAATAAGTAAATAAATGAAGTTATATAAAATAATTCTTTAGAAAAAGATTATACTCCCTGGACCATCGTATGCCCCATTTCAAAAAGAACATTCTAAAACTGATAAAACAACAGTTGTCCACAGGAAGAAAAAAAATGATCATTTAATTGCTACAAGCAGACACATACCTCTAAAAAAATAAGCCTAAGTTCATTATTCTTAGATGGTTTGATTTCTCTTAGAGAAATGGACAATGAAAAATTTGATCTTGTTATTAAGAGTATATTTTTTAAAAATCTGATTTTTTTGATTACTGATAAAGATTTGTGTTTAGGTTTTGCTTCATATTCAAATATACGATTATTTTGTATGGTCAGTACATTTACCTGAAAAGTTTTCCCTAACATAAGAAATCCTGAAAAAAATCCATTTGATATTAAATATTAAAAAATAGTTTATATTTATTTTTAAAAATCCAGTCCTATGTCAATAATACATATTCCAAAAATATGTGCATGCATTAGGAAATTTTAAAAAATCTCCCCTAATTATATCTTTTGTGTACTATAACATTTGTTGTAAATTTTATTTTCAAATCTCAATATAATTCATAGAAATGGAAGCAAATAATTTCTGTTAAAAAACGAGTAAAAACAAACCAGATAGGAGTAAGATAATTGTAAATAATCTATATGAAGAATAAGTATATGTACTATAATGAACATGATGATCATTCTCAAACAGATAAATGCAGAGTATAGTAATGTTTTTCCCCTTCGCCTCTGTGTGATTCCATCCTTATGAGCTACAGGTGTTATCTGCAACTTGGACTGGTTTGAAGAACTTGAAAACCAAGTGTTCTCAATAAAATGTAATTATTTTTCAGATTCTATTCTGAATTAAGAATAAACATTCATAATCAAAATAAAATAAAATAGTTCACATATGGACTTGCTATCTTTGGAAATTTATTCAGAAAAATTGAAATGAATCCATTGTTGTTGATTTAGAATATTATTTTGTGCAAAACTTATATTCCGTGTCAACAAAAATGTCCAAAAAACACTTATTAATCCCCTTCCACATCTAGTATAGAACAATTTAAACAAAACATTGCTAACCTTTTTATTGCTAATTAAAATACGGTTTGAAGAAAATAACTATCATCACATTTCTCATATTTTCACTCCTCTATCAAATTTTAAATTTCGCTCCATCTTTTCTTGATTTTTTCAGAGACCCTTACAATGCAATTGAAGCCATAGACCCAGAGAAATTGAATATCTTTCGGACAGTCAGAGAGATAACAGGTAATTTTTTGAAGGCAATTGCTGTGATATGAATTATCTGATTTTCAGTGTGTGTGTTTTTCTAACATTACATGAAATTAGAATCAGCTACTTATTTTAAAAGCAAATTTTAATTTGTAAAACCCCCATATCATTTTCAAGCCAGCCTTGTAGCCTAGTAGCTAAAAGTGCTGGATCTGACGTTGTTCAGCATGGGTTGAATTCTGCCCCAGCAGTTTTAAAATAAAATACATGAGCACACGTGTGTGTGCACCCCCGAATCCCAGGAGGATGGAGAAATGGATGAGAAGGGACTGTGATGTGACCATTAGAGAGAGTACTTTTTCTCTCTGTCTCTGTCTCTCTTTTTCTCAGGTGAGTGCATGTACCCTCTGGCAATTAAAGAAAAAAAACAAAAACTCATGTAATTTTGAACATGATCTGTCTTACCTCTCCACTTATGTGCACATTTTGAAAGACCATGAAATTAATTACTAAACTATCATATCTTTTAATTTTTTGCAATACTGTTTTTGCAAGTGTCAACTGATCTGCAAACCCTGCGGTCGACTACGTGGGAGTCCAGCAACATAGCCATTATGCCAACTGCTGGTCCCATAAACCAATGTTCATTAGATTTCTATTTACTTTTTCATAAAAGAACTTTGAAGCATAGGTATAGCATTCATTTGGTACATATTTATTGAACACCTAATATATGCTATTATTGTATGATATATGAATTGGACATGATTTGCCACCAAAGAATGTAAAATCCAATGCCAAAGTCGGAAATGACTATAAATGCCTTAGATTGCAAGCTAGATACTGATGACATAAATGGACAGATAAAGTGGTAAACAATTTTAGAGAAGCTGAAATTATATTTTTCTCTTTATCTAGTGTGACTACATTTCTTTTGCATTTCTAAGAATAAACCAAATTGTCATTTGCTTCTTGTAACATGTACAGTTTTATGATTCGTGGATTCATGCTACTCATTATTCTAATATCAATTATTTATTCAGTATTGTATTATTAAGACAATGATATTCTGATTTATATTCACTGTCTTTCCATTTGTAGGTTTCTTGAACATACAGTCATGGCCCCCAAACATGACCGACTTTAGTGTTTTTTCCAACTTAGTGACCATTGGTGGAAGAGTGCTCTATAGGTAAGTGTATATGCTTAAAGCTGTAGGTGTCCCAAATTCTAAGAGTAGCACTGTGTGTGCATTAAGTCAAAAGATTCAGTCTTATTGTTTTAAAGATTCTGTGAATATTATGTCTCACCTTTAATTCCAAAGATAATTCAATAAAGACACCTATAAGGATGATATAAAGTATATAGAATGAATAGCTTAATCAGCCTATCACTTAGTGGTTTGCAGGTATGAAATATGTGATATGTATCATGAAGCTGAACTTTCTTTTGGATCATATGTTATCACAAATACAAGAGAGTTTGGTGACCTGGTAATGTCTAAGGAGTGTGAGATATAAATGGTGTTGTATCAAAAGGATGTTTTTGTCTCTAGTACTGTCATGTGAACCATGCATCATAAGGCTGATGTTTGAGAGACCAGACCACCACTCTTCATGCAATGCTGGTTAATAAATGGACAGGAAAATTAGAGTTTAAAAGGACATTGTTCTAAAATTCTAATCTCCATATTTTAAATTCACATGATAAAAATAAATATCTTAGTCTTTAATAAGCCATGACTTTTATTTTAAATTTATCACAGATTTCATTTTTATGAAGTCTTATTCAAAAATGATTAAAAGTTGATTTACATAAGGAGATTTATGTTTAATTTGTCTGCTTAAATCTGAATGATGTGTAAAAGCAATACTATCACTGAATATTTTATAATGAAGTTCTGTAGAAAATGCAGATATATTAGTAAGATATTTCAAAAAAGGGGAAAGGGGCTTAATAAAAAAGGAGAGTTGAGGGATCCAATTTATTCAAATGTGTTATTTGCAAACAAGTTTTATACCCGATGAATAAAATGTTATAAATCAGTCAATACATTGCATTGATACAATACATTGCATTGTAACGACCAACTTAAGGTGGGAGCAGTATTTGGGAGAATGAATTGTATCTCAGTCTTTATCATTGAACACACATACACACAGAGTTCTATTCTGTTCTGTGACTAATAAAAGAAAATACCTGAAGCTGGGTGATTTTTTTTTTTTCCTGAGAGTTTTTTTTCTGTGGGGCGCATGCGCTCTCCAGAAAGACAGAGAGAGACAGAGAGATAGAAAGTGAGAAATCATCCCCCTGAGGGGGATGTCCATGCTGCAATTCCTTCTCCTCCATTCTCCTCTCCGGATCTTGGGCACTCATGCACATGCATCTGGCATGAGTTTAAGCCACCAGGTCTGGGACGCGAACCGTGGTCGACTACATGGGAGTTCAGCGACATAGCCATTAGGCTGCTGGTCCCAAAGCTGTGTGATTTTTAAGAATAGAGGTTTATTTAGTTCATAGTTTGGAGGTAAATAATAAAGTTGCCACTGATGCAGGTTTTCTGGCTACAGCACAACATAGGCATATCACTTTTCTTATAAACCCACCAAGAATCAACTACGGAGGCCCCACTGTTATGGCCTTATCCTAGTCTCATCCCAAGAGCCCCACTGTTCCACACCATGTTGGACTGAGTTTTTATCTCATAATCCCATTACAATGGCTCAACACACAAATATGGGCAGGGGACATAGTCAAACAATGGCACATAGTCAAACAATGGCACATTTGCACAACACTTCACATGACAAACAATTTTAAATATTAACAGCAAAGTATACATTAATTATAAAATAAAATTATTTTGAAAAGGGGGAGAGCTTTGATCTTCAAAATATAAATAATGTCTATTAGTTGATTGAAATGTGAAAAAGCATATTTATTATTTACAGACTAGAAAAGAAAAATAATTACAAAAATGTTAACTATGTTAAAATAAAAACAATTTCCTTGAAATGATAATTGGTTTATACAGAGTAGTTGTTCTTTAATTTTTAGGGAGGTTTTCCCCAGTTGCTTAAGCCTTCTGAGTATTTTTCTAATTTTAGTTTAATTTTATTCTTCACTTTAATTTTAATGTCTTATGAGCTTATATATTCTTAAACTATTATAATTCTTTGGTTTCTGAGTTATAAATTAAAACTAAATATCTATACCATAGTCATTTAATGTTGCCATCAGAAAGCTTGTCTAAACCTCTTACATAGTTATAGTAAAATTTGTATCTTACTTTGGGTAGATGAGCAATCATTTTATAAAAATGAATTTAGTATTAATACAAGATTTTTATTATTTGACTGGGGGAGAGAAAACAGATATTTTGGTAGTAAATACATGTATAGAAATAAACATATAAAAGGGGACTTCCAAATTTCTTAGAAAAATGGAATTAAGGCATGAATTTATTTTGATGAAAAAAATTTTAAAATCTACCGCCTTTTTCATGATATGAATTTCCCATAAACTTTTGAAGAAGCTTCATGTTGTCAATATTCATAATTCTAAACAAATGGACATTTTACTGATAGAAGTCAAACTATATGCTTAAATTGACAGTCTTATAATGTGTAAAGAAGAAAATATTCTGAGCATACATTTATTGATTCAACGTCTATTTATGCTCCATTAACATTCTTTTTGGAATGAGATCTGACATCTTCATTTTATGGCCAGAAAATATTTATTATTTTTTTTCCATTTTCCGTCTCTTCCCTCTTTAGTGGCCTCTCCTTGCTTATCCTCAAGCAACAGGGCATCACCTCTCTTCAGTTTCAGTCCCTGAAGGAAATTAGCGCAGGAAACATCTATATTACCGACAACAGCAACCTGTGTTATTATCATACCATTAATTGGACTACGCTCTTCAGCACGATCAACCAAAGAATAGTGATTCGGGACAATAGGAAAGCTGAAAACTGTAGTAAGTACATTATCCAGACATTTAAAATATGGAATCTTTAAAATTTTTCTCCCATGCCACATTGAACCAAATAGAAATAATAACACATCAGAATCATTGCCCTGTTATCCCGACCTTCAAGAAGGAGGAGAGTAGGATTTTTTTAATTATTATTATTTTTTAATTTCATTTTCTTTTGTACATTCAATCACATTATTATTTGGCTTACAAAATGGATATTTCAACAGGTGAACATTTCTCCCTAGTACATTTGATAGAACTACAAAATATCTTCAACAGATAATACCACACTTCTTTGTGCCATTAATGCTTTGCCTCCTTATTTTTCTTCTAAATGTCCTTACTGTAGAGAGGAAAATAGAGAGAGAGAAAGGGTGAAAGTGAGAAATCACCCCCGACAGGGGATGACCGTGCAGCAATCCATTCTCCTCTGTTCTTTTCTCGGGATTTTGAGCACACATGCACACGCACCCTTATGTTTTTCAAGCCACTGGGTCCAGTACTCAAACTTCATGGTCAGCTCTGTTGGATCCAGTGCCTTAATCACCATGCCAATGGCTGGCCCAAAGCTATTTTTTTAAAAAAAACTTATAAACTCTTAAGATGACAACATGATTAGTTAACTGAATTAAGTAGTCAGTGAATTAATCTATTTATAATACCCTACTTTGCAGTGAAGTAGTCAGTGAACCAATTTATTTGTACCTCTCCAACTTGTTCCAGAAAGGACTTAAGGCAACTCAAGCTAGCAATTTTCATAAAATAGGGTCATAATTTATGAACTGACTTAAATTTTAACTATTTTTCTGCTGTTGTTTATTTATTTTATTTATGTTAGGGAGCTTGTGCATGTACATGAGAAACAGAAGAGAGAAAAAGAAAGAGAAAGTACACTTAATAGGGTCTGGATACCCCATGAACTCCTCCCCATAGTGCTCCAGCTTGTCAGAATCTTGAGCACATGTGCCCTGGCATGTTTCAAGTTGATGAGGCTAAGGATCCAAACCCAAGGTCAGCGCTGCAATTTGATATGCTACAGAGATTTAGACCTATTTTAGCTGTTTTTTTCTTTGCCAGAGGGCGCACATGCTCATAGGAGAGACAGGAAGGGCATGTGTGCTAATAAGAGAGAGAGGAAGAGGGAGAAAGTATCCCTCAGTGGAGCTTGGTCATGTCACAATCCCTCCTTCTGCATGTCTACATCCTGTTGATATTTCGGGCACACACACACACGCGCGATTTCGGGCACACATTCCCAACATGTTCTCTAAGCTGCCAGGCTGGGATTTGAACTGCAGTTGACCATATGGGACCCAGATCTCTTTTCTATTTTCCTGAGAAAGGAAATCTCTTGCAACATAAGACTCTTGCTTTGAGTTCTTTCATTCTTTTGTTCCACACATATTAAAGAAATATGAAATGTAATAATGTATCAAAATGTGCATGCCATATTGAATGAGATTTGTCCCTTCATTTAACCTGGATTATTTACTTGGGTTTATACATTGCTGGCTCCTGAGGGAAAGGTTTTTTTCTTTCGGTAATACCATAACTTTTTACCTCACATTTCTATACGTGTATGTGTAAATGTTCTGGACAAAGCAGATGATTCATGGCAGTAAAGTAGAATCTTCTTCAGCACTGATTTATAAATATTCCCCCAAGGCAGGATTGTACCTCTTTTATTACTATTTTCTTCAAAACACACAAAAGATGTACCTTCACAATTTAAAGATATATGGAACTGTAAGACAAAAATACTAAAGGAAAACATAAAAGAACCATAGAAAAACATTTCTTTCTGACATATTCAATCAGTTTACAAATCTATAAACATTCCTATTTGCTTATCTTTTTCATACCTGAGCAAAAAAGCAAATAGAAAGAAGGACATACAGAAGGAAATTAAATGTAGAAAAATGAGATGGGGGGAAAAAAAGGTGCAACTCTCATAAACCACATATTATTCCTACCTCTTTAAGATTTCTGCACTTTTCAAGTAATCAAAAGAGACGAAATAATAAACTAAACATCTTAGATGTCCTTAGCCTTTCAGCATTATCATGCCTTTTGGACTGAGTTTAGCATCTTTTCAGTTCATGAGTCTATTTTTTTGTTCTTTGTGCATTTACAGTTTGCAGTTTGGAGAAGAACTGAAGCAGTTAGGAGAAACAGTTTTGTGATGCTATCATGTAAAATCAAACACATCATTTTTCATTTTAACATCTCGGAATAAATAAATTTTGCATGAAATCCATTTATCAAGATTTGGACTTTAGTCTCACAGAACATTGGATCCATGAAAATCTCATATGCCTGCATTGTCAGAAATGTAATTACCCTGTAAACTTGACCTCAGAGATGATGCTGCTGATGTTAACAATGATCTTACAGTGGTCCTTCACATATGATTAACAACTTTGGGTCACCCACAGGGTTATCTGTAAGTGGGAAGGTCTAAATATTTGCTTCATTGTAAACACACTGTGCATATTGGATTCTTAGAGAGTTGCCTTTTGTATGATGTCATGCACACTCAAGATATGCATCAGCATACACATATATTCACTACACAATCTAAGCATATATACACATAAAGACATGCATGTAGGAACCAGCAGTTAGTGTAAGGGCTATGTTGCTGGACTCCCATGTAGCTGACCACAGTTCAAGTCTCAGACCCATGGCTTAAACTCACACTGGGCATGTGTGCATGCATGTCCAAGATCCCAAGAGGAGAATGGAGAAGAAGGGATTGTGACATGGCCATCCCCCCTGGGGAGTGATTTCTCACTTTCTGTCTCTCTGTTTCTCTCTGTCTTTCTGGTAAGCACGCACACCCTATAGCAAATATCTCTCCCCCCCCCAAAAAAAAAAGACATACATGTGTTTATGTGCATGGGCATGCAACATATGTGCACATGCATATACTTAGAGTATATGCCCATGCACGCATACCCATGCATACTCACCTCCATATCGCACCATCATCATAAAATATTCTGAGCTAAATCTGGGAATTGGCTCGTTAACTTTAAAGAAAAGTCAGCCATTCATTTATAACACTGTCTTTTCCAGTTCAACATGATTTAAAACAATAATGACAATAAAAGAGAAAATTCACCTCATCTGTAAAGGGTGACAGTGGCTTGAGCAATCTTAACTCTTTTAAGTAAAACATTTCAAAGGAGACTTAATGGTTTGAAGAGATTGAGAGTCACCCTATGAAATGAAAAATAAGAACATTTTCTGCCTCCTTTGTCTATATGGATGTGACAGGAACAAAATGACAGTACTCAGTGAAAGAAGTTTAGGGTATGTTTATAAGGGTACTCAAAGGTTTTTAAATATTTAAGCATAGAGCTGGCCCTGTAGCATAGGTAAGTGCTTTGTGGAGGAAGCTGGATCCCACATGACTAACCATTGTTCTAATCCCAGTCCTGGTGGCTTGAGAAAACATGCTGGGCACATGGGCACACTTGTCCAGGATTCTGACAGGAAGGAGGAATAGAAGAACAGGGATTATGGGGTGACTAACCTCCACTAAGGACTCATACCCATGTGCCATATGGAAGAAAAAAATAAAAAGTGTAAGCATAGATTTTTAACATGAAAATATAAACAGCATAGAGATAAATATTTACACTAACCATTCAGAGTTTCATTTGAACTCATATGTCTTACATGTTAAAAATATATGTACATACTGTTAAACCCAAAATAAAAGAGAAATTTAATTCCTTATTGATTTTTCAAAATGAAAATAATTTTATTTTTCCAGTTACAAAAATAACTTTCTCATTGTTGGAAATCAAACCACATGTAAAGAAGATAGAGTTTTGTTTTGTGACCATGATGAAGTTAATGGAAAATGGAAGTTCCTTTGTAATATACACATAGCTGTAAAAATTGAAAAGTATTTTCTTATATAAATGAGCTATACTACATATATGATTCCACTTAATATATTGTGAAAATTTCACCTGCCAATATAATAATCTCTCATTTTTTTCAAAAATGTTTACTGGGTCCAGACCATGGTATGGTGGTTCAGGGGGTTGGATCTGAAACCCACCATGGGCCAACTGTATAGTTTGAGTCCTCAACCTGATGACTTGAAAAACATGCCAGGTGTATGTGTGTGTATGCCGACAATCTGAAGAAGAATGGAGGAGAAGGTACTACCACATGACCATCTCCATGGGGGGCTTTATTGTGTTACTTCTTTCTCTTGCTCTCTGGCAAGGGCACATGCTTGCTAGCAAATTAAAAACAAACAAACAAAAACAAGTGCTTATTGAATGAGTACCACATTGATTTAAATTATTTTCAATATTTAATATTGTTACTACTTCCATAATTGTTTTTCTAGCTCATAAAATATTTTGTGATATGCAATTATTTCCTGAGGCTAAAAACATAGATGTAGAATTTATGTATAAATAAATGTGCATAAAATTTTTCTTAAATATTGTTGCATCATCCTTCAAAAATAGTTCATCAGGTTATACTTGTCCCAAACACTGTATGCTAGAAATATTTTCCAGCACACTTCATAGTACTAGATCTTATCCACAAAATTACATTTCAGTTCCTGAAACAAGAAAAAGTGAGGTCTTTTAAATTTAGGTGTTTCAGGTTGACATTTTGACTCTGTTTATACCACTTGATCATTTATATCTTTTTTCATGTAAATTACTTTATCTATGTCATCAATGAACTTCATCTTTGTTCAGTTTGATAGTCTTCCTTCTGGATTTGAAATAACTACTCTCAAATTAAACACGCTTCTATTTTTCATATATACTGCAAATGCATTTTCCTTTTATATTTAATTTTAAACATTTGGTCTTTTTTAAAAAAGATTTTTGTTATAAGGCATGTGTGCTTCCCAGGAAGACAGAGAGAGATGGAGAGACAGAAAGCAAGAGATAACTCCCCCCCATCCCGAAGGAATAGCCATGCTGCAATCCTTCCTCCTAAATTCTCCCCTTGAGATTTTTGGGCACCCACTCACACAAGTCCAGCATGAGTTTCTAGGGCTTAAACCGTGGTCGACTACATGGGAGTCCATCGACATAACCATATGCCACCTGCTGGTCCCTAAACATTTTGTCTTTCAATAAACTTTAACTAGTAAAATAAACTTTACCTAGTTAAGTGACTAGATTGTTCTTTTCCTTGCTTATGTTTTTGATTTTAACATATACTTACCTAGTTCTTTTCTTCTAGAACTTTAAAAATTATATTATAATTTTAATTCACTTGGAAGTTTGGTATAATATATACATATTTTTCTAAAGAGCACATGTGCTTGTCTACGAAACAGAGAGAGACAGAGAAATAGAAAGTGAGAAATTACTTCCCAGAGGGGGTGGTCAGGCCACAATCCCTTCTCCTCCATTTCCCTCTCAGGAATTTGGACACACATGCACATATATCCAGGGTGAATTTCAAGCCACCAGGTCTGGGATTCAGACTGTGATCAGTCAAGTGGAAGCCCAGCAACATAACATTTTCCCAACTGCTGGTCCCTGGTATAGTATATTTTTAATCAATTGCTTATTATATTGATCCAACATGATTTATTGAGCATTACACCTATCCTTAGTAGTTTTAGGTGTCTGCAATATTTCAGCCAAATAATCAGCTTAAAAGCTGCCAGATTGAGGCTGGCAGGTGGTGTGGTGGTTAGAGGCGTTAGACTCCCACATGGCTGACCGAAGTTCAAGTTCCAGACCTGGTAGTTTACTTTCCTCACTTTCTCCCTCTCTATCTTTCTCTTATGTAATTGGAAAATAATAATAAATAAAAATAAATAAAATAATTCTTAAAAAAGGAAAAAAAAAACTACTAGACAATCTTTCAGCCTATCTACATAGTTTAATTTAATCATACCAACCACCCTGTAAGGTATAACAATTTTCATTATGCAGAAAGAATACATATGTTAAGACCTTTGGTAAACTATTTAACTTCTCTGTGAATCAAATTTATAATTTGAAAATGCAGGTGATATGAGTATTTACCTCAATGCATACTGAGCTCAAGGTATGTGCTTTATATGTGGTAGTTATGATTATTATAATCATTTAAAAATCATGTTATTTTCTTATTAAAATTGATGACATATAATCCACTTACATATGAACTCACTATATGGTATAAATATACAATATTTAACATTTTCTTTATGAGCAATAACTCCTTGGAGGAAAAAAATGTAAAGACAAATGTCAAGACTTTTCCTTGTCTTAGGCAGAATAAAAATTTACTTTATTAAAGTGAGGAATAATGAAATGCCAAGACTTTTCCTTGTCTTAGGCAAAATTAAAAATTTACTTTATTAAAGTGAGGAATAATGAATTTGGAAGAAGCACATCAATAGGTGGTACACATGGTGAGAATAAGATTAATTATTATTATTTTTTAAATTTTATGTTCCTTCTATAGGGCATATGTGCTCACTGGAGAGAGACAGAGAGAGGAAAAAGGAGAAATCACCCCACACCCCAGGAGAATAGTAATGTCACACACAGTCTCTTATCCTCCGTTCTCCTCTTGAGATTTTGGGTACACATGCCCAGCATGATTTCCAAACCATGAGATCAGGGACTCAAGCCATGGTCAGCCATGTAAAAGTTCAGGGCTTTAGCCACTATGCCACCTGCTGCCTCTAAATAAGAGTAATTATTAGTAAGAGGTAAGACATTGAAGAATTTTTAATGATCTTCTGAAATCTTAAAGTCTATGCATAAAAAGTTACATGCAATCCAATGTAGTATAAGCAAGATTATGCTGAGAGTAAAAAATAATAATAATAAAAAGTCTATGCTTAAGAATAATTTAAAATAGGATTTTTTTCTCTTCTAATTAAAATATTTTAAAATTGGTTTTCTGATAAGTAATAGACTAATAGACTTATTAATTTAGAAAGTCTTCAAAATATGAATTTCAGGTTAATGGTTCAGGATTTAATTATTTCATAATAATGATTTTTTAACATACTAATATAAAAAGAAAATAAATTTTACATTTATCTCTGGTTTTGTTGTTCCTGAAATTTGATAATAGAAAAATCCACTTCGTTAAATAAGAGTCTAGGAAAAGGAAATTGCAAAACTATACTTAATTGCTAATGCTAATCACTCTGGATGGCAATGTGAACCAAATTTACGGTGAGGCACTGTGTTTCCAGAATTTACTGGGAAAGAGGTGAGGAAGGAATAGATTCTGACACAAGTGGAAAGCAAACAATATCTTTTTAACATATTCTTTTATTTCCCTTCCCACCTCTGGTAACTACAACAACATCAGCAAAATAGTAAGCATTATACTTTCTATAGTAACAAGTTTTAGCTTTCTATAAAATCACAGTGCAATTGATATCATCATCCTCTCTAATATGTTGTATACTCTAGACAATGAATTTTGATTTTAAGTCAAGGTCTACTTATTTTAAGAAAATATTACTAAGGTGGAAGATTTATTTATTTATTTTTTGTCCATTCAATGTCTTTTGCCTTTTAATTGTGCATTCCTAGCCCATTCCCATACCATCTTGGGTAAATGTATGTTGTTAAGCAGAATGCTGCCTTTCAGGCTTGCAGAATCACACTTTGATCATAAAAGCCTACCTTTACTGGAAAATTAGTGAACTCTGTCCACTTCTCATTAAAGGATAGCTTAGGGGCCGGCAGGTGGCGTGGTGGTTGAGTGCACTGGACTCCCACATAGCTGACTGCAGTTCAAGTCCTGGACTGGCAGCTTGCTTCCTTGGTTACTTTCTCTCTCTCTCTCTTTCTCTCTCTCTTTCTGTTCCTCTCTAGTCCAATTAAAATAAATACATAAAGTTGAATAAAGTTAAAGTTAAAAAAAGATAGCTTAGTATAACCTATAAAATGCATAATTTAGAATATGGTGAAGTCTCTGTGCTCCCAAGCAATCAGAAATAGAAACTTTCTATTATAGTTATAAAATTTTGTTTTTAAAATGACCAAAGTAATAATGAGTATACTGTTCTTTGTAAAAACTAAAATTTTCTTATTGTATTTGAACTAGCACAATGCCTGATTACTAACAATGGTACAAAATTTTCCCTATCTTTCAATCAAAAGGCTAATAAGCGGTTACGATTGCCAATTAGTTTCAGAAATGATACCCCTTGTATTTTGTAATCTAGAAATTCTAAAGTAATAAAGAGCTCTCAACAATAAAATGCAGGATTATTGTAGATTTCAGTTTTCATTACAAATGACAATATTTTAATTTTATTTTCCTGTAGATCAGTTGTAAAATTTTAAGTTAAACCTGTAATTACTAAAAATGCAGAATGCTGGACTCCAGTTTCCAGAAATTCTCATTTAGACAGCTTTGTAGGTTGTATTGTGTCCCCTCAATGAAGACACACTGAAGTTCTAATCCGTCGTTCATATGAATTTATTTGGAAATAGGGTATTTGAAGATGTAATAAAAATGTAGGTTAAGACAAGGTCGCTATAGAGTAGCTGGGTCTTTAATGACTAATACCTTTATAAGAAGGGGAAGAGGCAGAGAGACAGACATGCAGAGAGAAGAAAGCATTTGAGAACTGTATACACACTCAGAGGGAAGACAAGTACGTCATGGTGGGAGGCAAAGATCAGAGTGAGGAAGCTGCAAGCCAACCAACACCAAGGGTTGCTGACGACCACCCAAAGCTAGAGGAGATGCAGAGGACAGATTTTTTTTCCTCTGAGCCCCCAACAAGGAACCGACCTGGTGACACCTTGATTTGGAATTCTCATCTCTAGAACTGTGAAGAATATATTTCTGTTGCTTTATGCCACCCAGTTTATGACACTTTGGTATGCCAGTCCCATAAATGGAGAACAGACAGTGTGCTGTGGGTGAGACCTAGGATTCTGCATTTTTAAGACACACCAGATTACTCCAGTACAGGTGCCTGTGGGAAATGTCTTGGATTAACTCTTCTGTTACAATTCCTAATAGTCACCATATGATTCTATAGTCAGGAATGTATTGAAATTATGCTGTTCTGAAATTATGCATTTCTTCCTAGGAGAGTCTATTCCTTCAAAAAGGACTTTGAGTAGGAATATATACTGAGTAACTTGAAACCATGTATTTAGTAACAAGTTTGGGGAGATAAAAATAGTAAATTTTAAAAAAGCATCCTGTAAATAGTGGCTGTTCTTTGCATTTATTAACAATAACACACTCAACAAAATAAAGGAAATATTTAATGATAGTTTCCACATTCATTGGGTAATTATAGTACAATATATATTATACCTATTAAATTTTATTTACTTTAGAGTTTCAACAAACTACTTACAAATTTATTTTACATTTTTTTAGTTAGTGTCTCTTTCTAGAGGTATTTTATAATATGCTCAGAATTCTAAACAAACATTTAATGATTAAAATTTTACCACTGCTACATCTCATTTCTTCCTATCAGAATTTCCTGCCAATGTTCCACTCAGGTCAATGCTATGGAGTAACTAGGGTATGTTAAGACTGCACAATGCTTTGAGTAAAATCCATAAAATCATGCAATATGGTAAATGGGCATTTCTCAGCACTTATCCCTCCACTCTTCCCAAAATTCTTTATAGCTTAATTTATTCTGGTATTTTACAAAGGCATATAATGTCACTTCCTTTACATACATTTAATCATACCTTCTTACAGAGCTTACCGTTACCTAATTCAGTCAGTGTTTGCAGCAGATTGAATAATCTGCAGTTATTTATAGGTTCGAACACCATCGCCAGAGCTCAATCCCACAATTGCATGATTCTGTTTTTCTATTAGGTAAATTCTTGTTCTTCATGAAAGATGGATGATCCTGGCCAGGACAAGCTAAGAGCATTCTTAGAGTTTATGAGTACAGGCAAAAAAAGCTTCATGTTCTCTCTTCTAGCATCTATATTAGGAAAAGAACTCTGACTAGCCTTGCGTGGATCATATACCTAACTCTGTTATCAATAGTATGTCCTTGGGACCAGCAGTTAGCATAATGGCTATGTTGCTGGACTCCCATGTAGTCGACTGCAGTTTGAGTCCCAGACCTGGTGACTTAAACTCACACCGGGCGCATGTGCGTGCCCAAGATCCCGAGAGGAGAAAGAAGGAGAAGGGATTGCAGCATGGTCATCCTTCCGGGGGGTGATTTCTCACTTTCTGTCTCTCTGCCTCTCTATGTCTTTCTGGCAAGCACAAGCACCCTATAGCAAAAACCTCTCAAAAAGAAAAAAAAAAAAAAGTATTTCCTTGCCTCCAACTGTTCATCCATGTTTTCAAGTCAACCCATTAAAGCAGTTGAATTCTTTTGTTGTTGTTGGTTTTGGTTTTGTTTTTGTTACAGGATGTGTGCACTCACTGGAAAGACAGAGAGAGGAAAAGAGAGAAAATACCCACCCAGGGAAGATCGCTACTTCAGATTCTCCTCCATTCTACTCCTGGGACTTTTGGCATGCACACACAAGTGCCTGAGGTGTTTTTCAAGCTGTTGGGCCCAGGACTCAAATCATAGTTGGCCATGTGGGAGTCCAGCACCTTAACCACCACATCACATGATGGATCCTCAAATGATGTTTTGAAAATACAAATTTGATTCTTTACTCTCCTGCTTAAAACCTTTCAATGGTTTCACACTACTTTTTGAATAAAACACAAAATCTTAAAAATGTTGCATGTAACCTCACCCCATCTACCTCACTGTCTTATTGAAGATCTCTATCCCCTATGCAGTGCATGTCCAATCTGTTCTCTGAAAGCACTAATTTCATTCATTCCTCATACTTTCTTGGCTAGAGTTGCAATTCCCAATTTTCTCCAGCCCCCGTTGCCTTAATAATTGCTATTTATCCTTCTCATCTCAGCTTAAATGTTTCTCCTGAGAGCTGACCTACTCCCAGCGATCTGCTAAGTTAGGACAACTGCTATATTCTCTCAGCACTCTGTATAATTTTTCATGTTATCTATCTATATCTCAATATAATAAAAATAAATTACTTCTCTACTACCCATCTCCCAATGGCTGTAAGTTCCATGAAGTAAAAGAAAATGTATTTTATTTCTTGATTCTGTTACATCCATTGCTCTAAGAAATATCTAACATAAAGTAAGTAGTTTCTAAAAAAATATTTTTAAAAGTGAGTATATGAATATGTTTTCATATTTCTCTTGGAGGTATTTATTGAGTATATGCTTAATATGTTAGATCCCGCATCAATATCCTACTAATATGTTGCCTCGACTTTATCATAATCCTAACAGATAGATATTACTATTCACTTTACAGATGAGTAACATGTAAATAATTGCCTAAGTCTACATGGCTCATTAATAGAAAGGATTTGTACCTTTGTCTGTCTGTTCATAAAGCCTGAACTATTACTAAATCATACTTTTCAGTGTAAAACAAAGATTAATGATACGAGTTCAATACATTTCAAGTAAAATCACGCCTCTGTGTATGCTATTACAAACAGCACAGATGGTTTTGTTCAACAATGAAAGAAAAGATTTTTTTTCTACCTCTGTGCCCATAGACAGGTACCTCATTTCAATATTTTTTGAGCTAATTCATTTACTTTCACATATGCAGCACTGTAACAAAATCCATTATTCTAAGCTTGCCTTTATTTTAATGAAAGCAGGTTCAATATTCTCTGTAAAGGTCGAAATACTAAGCACATTATTATCTCTCCAATTTTTTAACAGACAGGTACAATTCAGATGAGATAAAGAAAAATCTATTTTACAGCTTCCAGAGAAAACACAGAGGAAGTTAAAGGTTGCCTAATAACTACATTGGTAAAGTTTCTTTAGAGAGGCTTATAATGGCCTTTTGAACTGTAAGCCATTGAAGAGGCCTTCTTCTCCTCACATGTGACTATCACTTTCGGAGGTCAGAGGGCTGTTGAATTCTTGGTGCTGATGGAACATTCCTTTTAAGAGTTTCAAAGAAGTGGCCTTCTCTGCCTTCTGTTCTATGTTGTGTGGACACACTTGCTTTGGTTTCACTCTGGAGAAAATGATCAACCAGCCTTCACTTTCATAATCGTTGGTTTGAAAAGAATGAGAAGAAAGCAGTTTTTGTGATTTCTTGTTTAATATTGCTTTCCTGTAATAGATACTGTTTCCCTGTCAAACTGGTCTGATATTCAGTATTCATTGAGTCGAGACTCAGAGGCAGTAGACAGCAGAAAGGAAAGGATCCCGAGTGCCCCTAAGATCTTCCTCTCCATCTAACATCAACACATATAACAGAATACTCAGTTAACCTTCCACATACTATAAGGTTCTCTAATCCTTGGGAGAATGAGGGGAAAGGGTCAAGAGGGAAAGGATATCAAACCCCTTCCTCCTGAAAAAAAAGATGCCAGTTAGTAAAATTAAAGGACCAAGATATTGATTGAATATCATGAAGTGAGCAATGATAAGAGAATGCTGGCAGCTATGTCAACATCCTTAAGAAATAACTCAAAAATTAGTTGAGGGTCTTAGAACTTGATAAGCAGATAATTGATTATACTTTCTAAGAGGACACAAAGGTGGTAAATGCTCAACACTGTGCTATCAGATTTTAAATTTATTTCATTTGTCTTTATAAGTAGTTCTCACGTCTGAATTTTTCTTCACCTATTCAGTATTTCCTCTGAATTCATTCCATAAGCACATATACATAAGCATTGCATGTTACTGGATGTGAGTCAGAACATCATTTAATAAATTGCCTTAAAATGGTTAAATGTTGGCCTAACAGGTGACATGGTAGTTAAGGTGTCAGATCCCACATGGCCAACTCTGGGTATGGCCATCCCATCAGAGGAGTTCTTTCTCATTTTTCCTTTCATGTTTGTCTTTTTCTGTTTCTCTCCTATGAGCACATGTGCCCTATGACAAATATCTAATAAATAAGAAGAAAAAGAAAAAAAGGCTAAATGTTTATGAAAACATATATTATATTAATAACTCTAAATTCATAAATACAATTGATCTTTGTTACTTTCTAACCCTTCATCTATTATATAGAATTTTACTTTCCTCATAAATAAATTTTTATTTATTTATTTTTTAAAGAGTTATTTATTTAACTTTATTTATTCTTTCATTTATTTTTAATTTGACCAGAGAGAGAGAGAGAAAGTGACAAAGCAAGTCGCCAGGTCCGAGACTTTACTCGTGATTGGCCATGTGGGAGTGTCCAGCACCTTAACCATCACACCACCTGCTGTTCGCCCTCATTTATATTTAATCAGTTAATAAAACTATCTTAGTCTTTACATCTTTATAAATTAGGAAGAAGTCATTTATACACCTAGATTATCATTAATATAAGACCTATGTTAAGATCCCATTTCTACTGAAATTGTGTTTATTTTAGTACAGTGAGAGAGACCTCTCTCTCTGCAATATAAATGAATTAGCAAAAAAGAAGTCTTGCTATTTGGTCAAAGTTAGTATCAACTATACTGTCAACCATTCCCCTGTAGAATACAAATTATTCAACTTTTGAGGAGAAGGAAATCTCTAGGTGATAAAAAGAAAAATAATATATGATATTTCAATTTAACAAATCTTAAGACGTTTAGAAAACCACAATTAAACAAAACTACAAGCTTTATGAGTTACTTAAAACAATTAGTATATTTGAGAACAGAGACAATTCTTCCTACACAGGAAAATACTCTATACAATTTCTGTTCTTTCTCATTATCTTTAGAAAATATGCTGATCTATTATTTTGAATGATAATTATATAGTTAGTAAGTTAAAAAAGAATAGAAATAACTGGATTTCTGTAAAGTATAGTATGCACCTTAGCTAATGATTTTGGTTATTTTGAAAAAATGTTATATAAAAACATGTCTATAAATAAGAAGTAACAAGTAATCCCACCTGGATTTTCAAAAGTAAATAAGACAAAAACAAAAAGTAAATGTAGTGTATAAGTATTATAAATTTTTTTTAATAAGTAAATGTAATATGACCACTTCTGATCATTATAAGATAACTGAGATCAGATATACTTTCCTTCATGAAATAATCAAAAGAAGGGCAAAATATGCAAGAGTTTGAAAAAAGTGGAAATTGGATCATGAAAGAAAGTGATTTTGGAGAGTGAGGAAATAGGAGAGCCCAACAATTATCTTGGCTAACTATCTTGAGAGAGTTTTTCAGCCACAGTACAGTAAGAAGGAATTCAGGTAGAGTTCCATGGACCCTGAGTTGAGAAGGTGGAGCCAGGAGTCCAGGAAGAGCAAAGAAGCTGGAATTGACAGTGCAGAGTGGAGAGACCAGAACAGAGAGACAGCTGGACTCTGGAGACTATTAAAGGAAGTGCTTGAGACAGGAGAAAATAATACCAGATGAAAGTTTGGGTCTATACATAAAGAGCATTAAAAATGGTAACTACATGGATAAATACATAGGATTTTAAAAATTTAATTATATTAAAAATGCAATTCCATGTTTAAATAAAAATAATGTATTATAGGATGAATAGCATATAAAAATTAAAACACATGACAGTTACTCAAAGATAAGGAATGGAGAATAGTATCTTGCTTTAAGGGCCTTAGGATGTGCCCGTGTACTTCAAAATGTTCATGGAGGGCTGGCCTCAGCCTAGTGGTTAGGTGCTGTGCTTTGAGAGCCAGATCCCATATGGCCACCTGCAGTTCGAATCCTAACCTTGATGGCTTGAAAAACTTACTGGGCAGGTATGTGTATGATGAGAAGAAATAGAGGGAAAACTTATGATATGATCATGCCCCATTGGGGGGTACTTCTCTTTATTGTGAGCATACACACCCCCTAGCAGTTTAAAAAAAAAAGTTTGTGGAAAAGTAAAATTAAAATATGAGTTTATTTTGGCATGAAAATTTTATGAAATCCTTGCACAATTTTTACGTAACATTCCATGAAATTTTCAGCCAGACCCAATACATGAAGTGGTAGAATATAGCTTCAAAATAGGCTGCAATAAATATTTATTAGGATTTCTGATTCTGGGAAGATGGACTATACATATTTTTCTTTCTTTCCACCTTTTTTTTTTTTTTTTTTTTTGAGAGGTTTTTGCCATAGGGCACGCTCTCCAGAAAAACAGACTGAGAGGCAAAAAGAGAGAAATCACTCCTGGGGTGGAAGTGGGGGATGGCAATGCCAAAAGCCCTTCTCCTCCATTCTCCTCTCAGGATCTTGGGCATGCACACACATGCACACACATGCGCCTGGGTGAGTTTAAGTCACCCGGTCTGGGACTCGAACCATGGTCAATTACATGGGAGTCCAACGACATAGCCATTATGCCAATTCTGGTCCCGGAGGGCTTTTCTTACTTCTACATCCAAAAAAAGTCCTGGTCACTGTATATAATACAATCATAAGAGAACTCTGAACAGTAAAGAGATAAGTCAGACAGGTTTGAGACTTTGAAACTCAAAAGAATGACACAGAGCTGGTCCCTGGGTTTTCTTTTGCCTAATGTACGTCAGATTTGGAAGTGAAAAAACTGGCATCTCAGAAATACCAATAGTTACAGACCAAAAAAGTCCCAAAGAAAGCCTGTTTTCTCTGTCCAAAGGACCTCAAGGGGAAGACTAGCGAAACAAACATTTTAAATATAATAATATCTATTCCAACCAAATACCTCCCCAGAAAAAACCTGTGACACCAACTGTGCCCATGTCAGCAAAGGGGTGAAGAGTGTAGAGTTTCACCTCACTGGGGTGTAATGAAGTCCCTAAGCTCCCAGCACACTGGAGTCAGTGAAGGCTGTGTAAGAAGCAGGGGCTTTCATCCCCACTGCTTGGTAAAGAGACCAGGCAGGACTCCCATTAAACCTGTCACATGAGGCCGTGGCCAGCTGTCTGTGGCTCTTTTACCTGTAAAATGGGTGATCATTCGTGTTATGAATGATGCTTGGAAGATCAGGTTCCATTTTTGAACAAAGAATACATATAAGGAAGGAAGGAAATTAAGGACTAATGTCTCTTAAAAGAATACAGAAGCAAATATCTTTAACAAAAGGATTCAATAATATGTAAAAACAATGATATGGCATAACCAAATTGGTTTATTTCAGGAACTATAAAGCTGGGGTGATATTTGAACATCAATCAATATACAAAATTAACATTCTGAGAAAGAACAATGGCACAATCATGTCAATTGATAACTAAAAGCATTTGAAAAATTCAACACTCATTTCTGTTGAAGAATAAGAATACAGGTGACCTTTCTTAACTTGATAAAAACCATCTACAGGGGCCAGCAGGTGGCCTAGTGGTTAAGGCCCTAGACTCCCACATGGACAACTGTGGTGGTTCAAGTCCCAGACCTGGCAGCTTGGTTTCTAACTTTTTCTCTCTCTCTCCCACACATACCCTATAGAAAAAATTAAAAAATAATAATAAATAAAATAATAATAAAATGAATATTTTTTAAAAATCTATAAAAATAAGGAGCTAACATTATGCTTAATGGCAAATGACTGTTTTCTCACTAAACTGAGAACAAGGAAATTAAAAAAATCCTCTCTCACCATTTTTTCAACATTTCATTGGAAGTTGAAGCCAGCATAAAAAGCCAAGAAAATAGGGGGAGAAAACAATCATTTAAAAAGAAATAAACTGTCTCTATTCACAAATGACATGATTGTTTACATAAAAATTTCCAAATACTTACAAGAAAATGAACTAAAATAAGTGAATTCAGCATGATCATAGAACACAAAATGTAACATACAAATTTTAGTTGTATCTAAATATTAGAAATTAACATGAAGGCAGAGAAATTGAAATCTTAATCCTATTTATAGTCACTAAAATCATTAATATCCTTTGGTGTAAATCCAATAAAACATGTATAATAGCTTATATGCTGAAATCCACAAAATACTGATGAAAACAATTAAGATATAAATATATCTAGAGGTATACTGTGTTTATGGTTTTAGAAACTCAAAATAATAAAAGATGTCAATTCACCTCAATTTTATATGCTTATACAAAAAGTAACTAAAAACAGTTTATGAATTTAACTGTAAAATATTAAGTTATAAAACTTTTAGGAAAAAAATAAAAATTACTTGTGATCTAGTGATCAGCAAAGGGAGCATAGACTTGACACTAAAGCATAATCTATATTTTAAAAATTGATAAATTAGACTTTTAAAAAAATTTAAAATTTGCTTGGAAAATTTTCCTTTAAAGTGTTGGAAATATAAATTGAAGATGAGGAGAACAGATTTTCAAATCAGATGGTTGATAGATAGATGATAGATAGAGGATAAGCAAAGATAGATAAAATACATAAAAACATTTCATTACTCAATAGGAAAAAAAATAAAATGGTTAAAGATATGAGAAGACATCTCTGAAGAAGATATACAGATGGAAAACAAGCACATTAAAAAGTTGTTTGGGCCAGACCCATAGCAGTGGTTAATAGAAGCAGAGGGAGTTGGATTCCCCATGGCTAAGTACAGTTCGAATCCTAGTCCTGGTGGCTTGAAAAATAGGCTGCACCCATGTGCTTGTGTGCCAGTACCCTGACTACTACACCACCTGCTGATCCCTGGTTTCATTTATATATGAAAAGAAAATGACCAAATGATAGAAATGGCGAGCAGATCAATAAGAGGCTGAGGCCAGCAGATGGTATGGCAGTTATTATCACTGGACTCCCATGTGACTGACAGCAGTTTGAGTCTCGGACCCAGTGACTTGAACCCCCGGGTGCATGCACGTGTGTGCCTCCATGTGCATTGCCCAAGATCCCAGGAGGAGAATGGAAGAGAAGGGATAGTAGCATGGCCATCCCCCACTCCCGGGAGGGGAGATTTCTCACCTTTTCTCTCATTGGCTCTGTCTCTCTCTCAGGCGAGTACACACACCTTAAGGCAATAATCTCTACAAAAGTTTAAAAAGTAAGTGTAGAAGGAGTTGAATGAATAGGTAGATATGAATGTAGAAGTCAAATTAATAGGAAGACAATAGAACAATATTACAGATTTTGGCAGTAATCGTTCCAAGTGAAATAAATTCTATAAAAAATGAGTACATAGTATATAATTCCATTTATGTTACTTGGGAAGAAATGCAAACTAGTACACAGTCATAATAAAAGAGCATAACAAAGGAGGTCTGAGGCAAATGGGGCAAGGGGGAGGGATTACATAACGTAATGAAGAATCTCTTGAAGGTAATGCATACATTTATTATCTTGATTATCAATATAGTTTATGATTGCATAGATACATCAAAACTTATCAAATGTTATGTATTATATATGATGTATTATATATCACATATACCTCAATAACATTGATACAAAATATTATATAATTTATATGATTTATATCACATGGTATTATGACATAATATGCTAATATATGTCATGTATATTATATGTTATGCATACATCAATAAAACTAAATACACACATACATACGTACATATTCTCTTAGATTATTGAAGTAGCAGTAAAGTGGAAAGGTTGTGGCTAGGTCTAAGTTTGCCTTGAAAAAAGTTTTACATGGTTTAACCTGGGCCTTTTGATAGCCCCAGGGTATAGGACAATGTGAATTGAGAGAAATCCTTCAGAGCAGTTAGTTCTCTAAACAGATTTCTCAGCTACGATCTCTTGTTTATATCTCACTAACATATTCAATGCCATCCCCATCACGTCATAAATGCTCTTGCCATAAAATCTTATATCCTCAAATAAGAAAAATTGATAACTAATAGATAAAGAATAGCTTTTCTTCTTGAGCTTCTTCACATTTCATCAAAACCACATAAAATGGTGTTTCAGATGCCTCAAATCACTTTTAGGTGCCCAGAATAATATTTAAAGTCTTTTTAGGCCCTTTTTATGCAATGTGTTGTATCCTTTCACTAAATAATGTTATGCACTTTAAATAATAATATACATTCAGTATAAAAGGGAACAGAGATAGTAAACCTTAAGTGATTTTAAGCAATTTTAAATGCCCCTAAATTCTTTGCTATGTTTTCCACCGACAACAATAAGAAAATAGAGACAGAACTGAAAACTACTATTCCTACTTTAATCTCTACATTTACAAATAAATAACCACTGCAATTTGTTGACTATCCTTTCCAAAGATTTTCCACACGTATGCCAATTTGACTTACAGATACCAATATCAGAGTGAGCTTGGTGAGCCTACAGCAGAGGCCTGTGAAGACTTCTAATTTTCTTTCTTTCTTCTCTTTTTAACCTGTCATATAGTCTTCTTTCTCATCCTCTTCGAGTATTTTTTTTTGTTTTATAACACATATCAATCATTTTATTTTATAATGATCTCATATTTAACTGAAGTCAATATATTAATATTTAGTACATTGGAGGAGCAAAGTGTTAGCCTGGGAGAGGTATAGTTTGCTCCTTCACATTACAGGTCAACTTCTGTCACAAATTCTACTCATGATTTGTGAGTATTGGTTTTTGTTCACTTTTATGGAAAAGCAATAGTGCTGTACAAACACAGGACTTAGACTCTGAAATACGGACGACATTGTGGGTAGGGTGGGCATGATGACTATTGGCAACCAAAGCTGTTTTTAAACTCCTTTAGACATACTTGGAAAGAATGTAAATTTTGGCCCCATCTTCTGTTTTATTTCCACTTGATTTTGGTGTGTTTTGCAGCTGCTGAAGGAATGGTATGTAATCATCTGTGTTCAAATGATGGCTGTTGGGGACCTGGACCTGACCAGTGCCTGTCATGCCGCCGCTTCAGTCGGGGAAAGATCTGTATAGAGTCATGTAACCTCTATGATGGGTGAGTCGTCTCTCTCTCTCTCTCTCTTTTTTTTTTTTTTTTTTTGAGAGGTTTTTCCTGTAGGGCACATGCACTCACCAGAAAGACAGAGAGAGACAGAGAGCCAGAAAGCCACCCCCCGGGGGTATGGCCACACCACAATCCCCTCTCCTTCATTCTCTGGGGGTGATGCACACGCTCCTGGGGGTGAGTTTAAGTACCTGGGTCCGGGACTCGAACCGCAGTCGACTATGTGGGAGTCCAGCGACATAGTCATTATGCCAACTACTGACCCCAAGGATGAGTGGTCTTATAATCACCTTTACCTTATGAGCTAAGAAGTACTGATTAGCTCAGATTTAAAAACCATGAAAAAGAGGTAAAATCTTAGAAAGTATGTACAAGTCAAGATTTTCTGAAGGAATTTTGTTGTATGAAGGAGAAAACATAGAAAATGATTGTTTTAAGAGAAAATAATATTTGAAACAAGTCTCAATAGATGTATACACTTAAAAAAAAATGTATACCAAGGGTCAGCCCTGTGGTCTACTTGTTGAGGGAGCTGGATCCCAGATGGTTGACTATGGTTCAAGTCCCAGCCCAGTGACTTGAAAGACATACTGGGCATGTATGCATGTGAGTCCCGAATCCTGACAGAATGGAGAAACAGAGAAGGGATTGTGGCATAACAATTGTGGAGTGCTTTCTTCCTCTTTTTTTTTTTTTTCTGTCCTGTCTTTCTCTACTGAGTATATGCTCTCTTTATCAATTAAAAGAAAAGTATAAAAAATGTATATAAAATGTATACTATAAAAGTTTTTCATCAATTCTAGAGATAGAGTTTTAAACAAAAATTTAAAAATATATTCCAGTTTTTATGATGAGGGACATTGTTGTAAGTAATCTTTCATACCACCCTACAGTCTGTTTTGTTTTTCTCTTATATTTATTGTTAATTTTCATCTGGAGTTAAATGCACAATATTTGATTTCTTTCCTACTCACATTATACATCTGTTTGTGTTTTAGGACTGGCCCACATTTGTATGTCTTTGACAATTGCTTATTCCTAATGAAAAACAACCTTTGTAGTTTCTAGTTGAAGAGGTTTCTTTAAAGTATTCTGCCACTTTTTAGATAACCTAAGCAATATTTTAAATCAACTCTTTTAAATTCCCTTTGGTACGCATTGGCAGTAATAAAACCTAGTACATACCTCATTGCATGGCATTTCATATACTCATAGAATCATAAAGCGTTATCCTAATATGCCACTTTATGCAGTATAGTCATCCGTCATTAGGGTGATAATGCATTTTATTAATGTTGTCTCCAAGTTGGGTTTTCTTACATTGCTCACAGAAAATATTTTCAAGAGTTTTATAAAGTGTAGTTTTAAAGTTTTTCATTTTTTTTTCTTTTCTTACCTCATGAATTGTCCCATTTTAAAACTGTTTTCATGATGTCATCATAGTTTTACATTTTATACTAGTAGGATATAAAAAGTATGGGTCAGAATATCAACACGTCTCTTCTTTTAAAGCTCTGTAAAACCAATCCTTTCCATGAAACTTAGGGGAATAAAATTGAAGTTAGAAGTTTAGCATGAAAATAATTTCAATAACGATTAAATCAATGTTCAAGAAAACTTTAGCTAGTAATTGAATATATTACAATTGACTCACAGATTTGATCATGAATAGCAAGTTGTGTTCTGCTTATTTCACTGAATTGTATTCACGCCTGTTTCAAATGATTATGAAAGAATATTTTGGGTACATAAAATACCTTAGATTAAAATATCTTGATTTGTGTATGTAACAATTGATGTCATTAAAATAAAACATAGTAGGGACCAGTAGGTGGTGTGATGGTTAAGACACTGGACCTTCAACACAGCCAACCTCAGTTCAAGCCCTGAATTTGGCAGGTTGGCTCATGTGTACAAACCAAGAACCAGAGAGGAAAATGAAGAACAGGAGACTGCAGTGTGGTCATCTTCCCAGAGATTATTTCTCACTTTTGTGAGCTCTGTCTCTGGCAGGTGCACATACCCTATGGCAAAAACTTAAAAAAAAAATTAAATATATATAAAAAAGACTTTAAGTTAATTTTAAAAATGTTACATTAAAACCTTATTAAATATCATATATGTCCAGATCTAAGGAAGGGGTAGATTCCAGAAATCATTTTATCAAACATCAGCATCTTATAAACAATGAGAATGTATGTAATTAGGTATTGCCAAAAATCACAACACTGTGGAATAATTAAGTCAACACTGGAACTCATGCCATCTCATTTTCATTCTGCTTCCTTTTCAGATTTCATTGTTTTCTTTAATAGGTCAGTTTTAAATTTGTCATAAAAGAGATTGCAGAGTAGTCACCCTTGTCGGAGGTTGATTTCTCACTTTCCCTCTCACTGCTTCTCTCTGGCAAGTGCATGAGCCCTATGACCAAAACCTTTAAAAATAGTGAAATTGATAAATATGTGAATATGTACACCATTATGTGTCTCCTTTCTATAAAAAAAATGTAAGCCAAACAAAGGAAAAATACGTTTCCTAGATAAACACTTATTACCAGACTGTTTCTAATATTTAATATTTTTTGTATACATCATCATATCAAATCTGTTAAAGTTTTTAATGCATTTTGCATTAGTAATGGGGCCCAAGGAAATAATTTGTGAATAGTTACTCTGAAAAATAATAACTGTAAATATACTATAAAAGTATGATGCACTTCTTGCCAGCTTAATGATGGATTCTCCAAATCCTATCTGGCTTCTTCACCTCCTAGTTGGAATGTCCAACTTGGACAAAAAGTCTTCATATATGACTAAAGCTGTTTTTAAACTCCTTTAGACATACTTGGAAAGAATGTAAATTTTGGCCCCATCTTCTGTTTTATTTCCACTTGATTTTGGTGTGTTTTGCAGCTGCTGAAGGAATGGTATGTAATCATCTGTGTTCAAATGATGGCTGTTGGGGACCTGGACCTGACCAGTGCCTGTCATGCCGCCGCTTCAGTCGGGGAAAGATCTGTATAGAGTCATGTAACCTCTATGATGGGTGAGTCGTCTCTCTCTCTCTCTCTCTTTTTTTTTTTTTTTTTTTTTTGCGTCTGGCATGCATGCACACGCTCCTGGGGGTGAGTTTAAGTACCTGGGTCCGGGACTCGAACCGCAGTCGACTATGTGGGAGTCCAGCGACATAGTCATTATGCCAACTACTGACCCCAAGGATGAGTGGTCTTATAATCACCTTTACCTTATGAGCTAAGAAGTACTGATTAGCTCAGATTTAAAAACCATGAAAAAGAGGTAAAATCTTAGAAAGTATGTACAAGTCAAGATTTTCTGAAGGAATTTTGTTGTATGAAGGAGAAAACATAGAAAATGATTGTTTTAAGAGAAAATAATATTTGAAACAAGTCTCAATAGATGTATACACTTAAAAAAAAATGTATACCAAGGGTCAGCCCTGTGGTCTACTTGTTGAGGGAGCTGGATCCCAGATGGTTGACTATGGTTCAAGTCCCAGCCCAGTGACTTGAAAGACATACTGGGCATGTATGCATGTGAGTCCCGAATCCTGACAGAATGGAGAAACAGAGAAGGGATTGTGGCATAACAATTGTGGAGTGCTTTCTTCCTCTTTTTTTTTTTTTTCTGTCCTGTCTTTCTCTACTGAGTGTATGCTCTCTTTATCAATTAAAAGAAAAGTATAAAAAATGTATATAAAATGTATACTATAAAAGTTTTTCATCAATTCTAGAGATAGAGTTTTAAACAAAAATTTAAAAATATATTCCAGTTTTTATGATGAGGGACATTGTTGTAAGTAATCTTTCATACCACCCTACAGTCTGTTTTGTTTTTCTCTTATATTTATTGTTAATTTTCATCTGGAGTTAAATGCACAATATTTGATTTCTTTCCTACTCACATTATACATCTGTTTGTGTTTTAGGACTGGCCCACATTTGTATGTCTTTGACAATTGCTTATTCCTAATGAAAAACAACCTTTGTAGTTTCTAGTTGAAGAGGTTTCTTTAAAGTATTCTGCCACTTTTTAGATAACCTAAGCAATATTTTAAATCAACTCTTTTAAATTCCCTTTGGTACGCATTGGCAGTAATAAAACCTAGTACATACCTCATTGCATGGCATTTCATATACTCATAGAATCATAAAGCGTTATCCTAATATGCCACTTTATGCAGTATAGTCATCCGTCATTAGGGTGATAATGCATTTTATTAATGTTGTCTCCAAGTTGGGTTTTCTTACATTGCTCACAGAAAATATTTTCAAGAGTTTTATAAAGTGTAGTTTTAAAGTTTTTCATTTTTTTTTCTTTTCTTACCTCATGAATTGTCCCATTTTAAAACTGTTTTCATGATGTCATCATAGTTTTACATTTTATACTAGTAGGATTTAAAAAGTATGGGTCAGAATATCAACACGTCTCTTCTTTTAAAGCTCTGTAAAACCAATCCTTTCCATGAAACTTAGGGGAATAAAATTGAAGTTAGAAGTTTAGCATGAAAATAATTTCAATAACGATTAAATCAATGTTCAAGAAAACTTTAGCTAGTAATTGAATATATTACAATTGACTCACAGATTTGATCATGAATAGCAAGTTGTGTTCTGCTTATTTCACTGAATTGTATTCACGCCTGTTTCAAATGATTATGAAAGAATATTTTGGGTACATAAAATACCTTAGATTAAAATATCTTGATTTGTGTATGTAACAATTGATGTCATTAAAATAAAACATAGTAGGGACCAGTAGGTGGTGTGATGGTTAAGACACTGGACCTTCAACACAGCCAACCTCAGTTCAAGCCCTGAATTTGGCAGGTTGGCTCATGTGTACAAACCAAGAACCAGAGAGGAAAATGAAGAACAGGAGACTGCAGTGTGGTCATCTTCCCAGAGATTATTTCTCACTTTTGTGAGCTCTGTCTCTGGCAGGTGCACATACCCTATGGCAAAAACTTAAAAAAAAAATTAAATATATATAAAAAAGACTTTAAGTTAATTTTAAAAATGTTACATTAAAACCTTATTAAATATCATATATGTCCAGATCTAAGGAAGGGGTAGATTCCAGAAATCATTTTATCAAACATCAGCATCTTATAAACAATGAGAATGTATGTAATTAGGTATTGCCAAAAATCACAACACTGTGGAATAATTAAGTCAACACTGGAACTCATGCCATCTCATTTTCATTCTGCTTCCTTTTCAGATTTCATTGTTTTCTTTAATAGGTCAGTTTTAAATTTGTCATAAAAGAGATTGCAGAGTAGTCATCCTTGTCGGGGGTTGATTTCTCACTTTCCCTCTCACTGCTTCTCTCTGGCAAGTGCATGAGCCCTATGACCAAAACCTTTAAAAATAGTGAAATTGATAAATATGTGAATATGTACACCATTATGTGTCTCCTTTCTATAAAAAAAATGTAAGCCAAACAAAGGAAAAATACGTTTCCTAGATAAACACTTATTACCAGACTGTTTCTAATATTTAATATTTTTTGTATACATCATCATATCAAATCTGTTAAAGTTTTTAATGCATTTTGCATTAGTAATGGGGCCCAAGGAAATAATTTGTGAATAGTTACTCTGAAAAATAATAACTGTAAATATACTATAAAAGTATGATACACTTCTTGCCAGCTTAATGATGGATTCTCCAAATCCTATCTGGCTTCTTCACCTCCTAGTTGGAATGTCCAACTTGGACAAAAAGTCTTCATATATGACTATTAGGAATAATAATGGTGTCCCCCTTATATTAGTTATAATATCTGATGAGAACATTCTTTATAAGGTCTTCTTAGACTTTCTATGAGAATTGTTATCATTATTTTTATCTGTTAATCTAAGATAATTAAATGGTTAAATACAACAGTCATTTTAAAACTGCTGAAAATAACCAAATACAAATATGACACCCAAATATAGCATATGTATCTGTATGTGTGTACACCCACAATATGTTCATACAAATATACAATAATATAAAATGTACATATATTTTACACACATATATAAAAATTTGGCTTTTAAAAAATAAGAAATCCTAATGAGAGAACTTTTCTTTGCATATATAAAAATTTGGCTTTTATGAAATAAGAAATCCTAATGAGAGAACTTTTCTTTTGAATGGAAAAAAGCAAGTCAGTTTATTCCTGGCTGACTAGTATTCAAATCTAGGAACTACAAGTCACTGTAGTTCAGCATCTTTTACCTACAATGTCCAAAATAATCAAATGAAAGTGAAAGAAAAGTGAAATCTTAAACTTTTCTTGAATGAAACATGTTTAAACTCTTCTGAAATTTTAAGACCAACATGAAAACATCAAAGAGAATGCCCATCTAAGCTCTTCGTGGGAATTTTTATGTTTAATAATCTCAACCTTCCAATGAAATACTATTTTCCCTTTTACTGAGGATATTTAGGAAACTGAAGCTTAGAAAAGTTAAAACAGTTAAGGCAGTGAAATCTTTCTCTTGGTGCTGGGATTTAAATTGGGGGAAGAGCAGTTAAAACGTTCATTCATGATCACAGAATTGTCTAAGGTAACACCCATACGATAAAACTGAGATAAATGTATCACAGCATAATCAAGTAAAACTAAGCTTGGCAAGCAAAGTTCATCCTCAATCGACTGTAATTGTTAGGTCAGCTTCAAATGAAAGGGGGACTCTGGCAAAGTCATGGTAGAATCACTAAGGGAGAAGGAAGAGAAAGAACGATGATGGGGACAAGGACAGTAGGGCCAAAGTAGTAGTCGGGACTGCAAGGAGGACCTTTTCAGAGAGCAGACAGGTAGAGGACCAGAACGATACAAGTGGAAGCCTACACAAGAAAAGAGGATCGGTTATATTTGTGTGATTTTTCATGTTATGAATTTTAATCCTCAGTTCTGTGGGGGTGAGGGGGAGTGAGTTTTGAAGAGGTTAAAAAAAAATACATGACCTAGGTTTTAGTAGAGTAAGAATTATGACCTTACTTTAGTTCTATAACTCTTTAATAACAGAAGAAATTTTTATTGAATACAGATAGCTAGCTGAGGATCTAGGGTTTACTATGGTTGTCATATAACTTGACTCTACAGACAATACTTTTGATTCTCTTTACAATTTAATATGTTTCCCTATCTCAGGTCATTTTAACATTTATATTATAAAGATCTCCTCTGTTTAGTGCTTTATATTACTCGCATCAATGAAGTGTGAAAAAAACCCTCGTTTTCATATTACTGAAATTTTAAAGTCAAAATTCATAAAAAGTTTGAAATATAACAAACCAATATCTTACTTTAAAAATGCAACATCAATACTGTAGCTAAAAGTATGTACTCCATAACAAATTAAACCTTCTATTCCTGCTATTTTTTGGAAAGACCAAATTAATTATTTTGCCTTGGAGTAGATGAAGTTTTAATAAAACCAACAGAAAACAGATCTTGTCTTTTGGACTTCTGTTTTTTATTAAAGCTTTCTAGTACCCAAAAAGGAAAAAGTGAACATTTCTCTCTGGGGAAAGCAGGTTTGAATTTATCACCTAATTAATCCATAATTGTCTTATTTGTATTGCTGTTGGATTGGAATGGTAGTTAAGGATACAAAGGCACAAAATTAAAAAGTAGCTATAATTAGTAAAAGATTTCAATGACTCATAAGTGACATTCTCAATTGTCCTTACCCTGTACTTAATCCTCTTGTATATTAGTAAGAATACTGTATTTAAGCATATTATAGATGACTAATATCAGATTACTTAAATTAAAATTTTGGAAGTAGACATTAATTGGAAAATTTTACATTGGTAATATGTTATATACAAATAGCCACAAATATGTAATGATGTAGGATGGGATGACCATCATCCAAGGAGATTTCAATTAGAAAGTTTTAGGATGCTGCCATTAAACTGATTTTTTTAAAAAAATGTACCATATAGAATTACTTCAAAAAGAATTTAGACTGAAAAAAGATGTTGTGATATGAGATCAATAATCTAAGAAAATAAAATCTACCATAAAAAGATATTTTCTCTAATTCTCCAAGGCAGACATTTTAAAAGGAGAAAAGAAATCAAAGTGTTTTTTGAAGTTTCACCAAAAATAAATTGAAGAGTCTTGGGATTTGAAGGACAAGGATGGAGAACATTCATGTAACTTAGCAACAAGGAAAAAATATAATAGTTCTTTCAGAGTTTAGAAATTAAAGCTTCAGCAAAGAGTAAAATTTTATATAAAGCAAACAGACACAGCCTTTACACACAAAGGTAAAAATGGTTCTGCTGTGTCATCAGAGAAGTTACACTTTTTTTCTGGGACTACTAGAATCTCTCTCGCAGGAGAGAGGTTGACAGAATGTCTGTTGTTGAATGCAGTGGAGGGCAAGGAGAGACATCTGGCTGCAGTTTATCTTTTCTCCTAATGGAAAACTTACTCCTTAATGTACAGGGAAATGTTTCTGATGCTCCTGGCACATAGAGAAACAAACTCTAGAATTTACTCTGCCAATAGGACTTTCAGCAGATGTTACTTCATTTGTTAAGTTGACAGCTTGTTTGCTTACACCTCCTTATGCAGCTGATGTTTTCACAGTGAATTCCGGGAGTTTGAGAATGGCTCCATCTGTGTGGAATGTGATCCCCAGTGTGAGAAGATGGAAGATGGCCTCCTCACATGTCATGGACCGGTAAGCCTGAAGATACCTGTAGATGTGTTGGCTTATTTAGTATCATGTATGAATGTTTCTTATGTCATTATTTTATCATTTATCCATCCATTCAATAGTTCTTTATAGAATGCTTTAGAAAATCATGTTTGATATTCTGCACTCAAGAGCCTGACAGTTTAGTAGTATAAATATTTAAAAATTCAATAATAGCAATAGATATTTCCCAGGTAACATATATTAAAGAAAGTAAAATATGTGGAAATGTCCCAGAAGACTTCATAGTGTTGAAAAGAGAGATACATAAGTAACTAGATTGAAACACAATTATCAATGTAATATAGATGTATGCAGATCGTTACAGGAACACAAATAAAGGGGAAACAAATTCTGTCTTTAGGATGCAAGTTGAGGTACCGAGGAAGATCATAGAGAAGTGCTGTTTGAGTGATGTTTTAAAGAATCTGGAAAGAGGAAATGTGTAAAGACATGTGAAAGTTTATGTTGGGAAAAGTTAAGACATTTTAAATATCTGTGTTTAATCATTTAGCACTTATGGAAATGTGAAGGACATTGGAAATAACGAATGATAAATGTACTCATAAACTAAAATCTAAAGCAATGTGATCAATTCCATAGCATAGAGAGAAACTGAGCTAGAAGAATCTGAGGCGAGGCTGTAGGATCAATAAAGTCTTCATGGAGGAGGTGTCCTTTAATCAGTTGGGTGTTAGCCTTAGAGAAAGAACAATAATTATTTTTTAGACCTCCTTTTGGATTCCTTCATTAGGGCTTTTGATTAATAATGAAACCAGTATGAGTTTGTCATTCCAAAGTGTCATATTCATCCTTCTTTAGACAAATTTCCAGTTTATCTGTGTTATTGAGTCATTTCTCAGTAGATAATTTGGGGACCAACATTTGGGTATTGCCAAGAGGTCCACATAGCTCCATAATAACTCATTTGAAATTTTAAAAGTATTAATTTTTCTACTGGAGTGCTTATTCAACACTTAATTAGCTTAGAAGAAAATATCATTGAGCCCTCCAAACTTCCATTAGGCCCCAATGAGCTGTCTTGGAACTTCATCTAAAGAAGGATGTGGAACACTTGGACAGTTCAGAGGACTACCACAAGGATGATTAAGCTTGGAAAATCAGACCTCTGAGAAAAAGAAGTGGTGTTATTTGGCCTGAAGAAACAAAGTATTAATGGAAATTTAATGTGTAATGATCTCCAAGTAAGTATGCAAAGGGCATATAGAGCTATTTTCTTTCTCCAATATGGACAGTAATGGAAAATACAATTAATCCACAACAAGAGAAATGTGAATTTTGTAAGAAATGTCATGAAATATGGGAAATGAATTTATGTAATGGGTTGTTAAAGCAAGTTGAGCTATCTATAGAAGAGTCCTTTTAAAACTAACACATTTTGGTAACTTCCTGACTATAAGTCATAGGATGAAAAAAAAATCTCTTCAGAGATCTGAAACTTTGAAAATGTGCAATTATAATAATCAAGAATTTAGCTATGTCCTCTGAACAAGGCTGAGGATTATCATAAGTTTCTAGATTTAGTCACAGTGTTCACTGAACATAAGCTTACAGAACAGTTTTGTTTTTGTTTTTAATATGAATACCTGTCCCAAAGTACATAATGTTTCATTTGAGAACCACTATAGGTGCCACTGCACCAATATCTTGGTGAATTTCTGATTACTATTTTCTACATTAATGTTCGTCTTAACACATGTAATTTCCTTTTATTTGTTAGCCCTTGTATTATTTTCTAATTTATTTATTTCCTTCTTGAGTGAGACACGCACACACACACAGAAAGAGAGAGAGACAGAGAGAGCACACCTCCAACAGGGTCCTGAAGCACAACCCACCCGCAGACTCAGCCTCCTTAGGAACATGGACCCACATGTACCTGGCACACTCAAGGAGGGCTTTGAGAAACCAGAACCTTCCCATGTGGATCAGCCTTGTGTTGAGCTTTAGCTTGTGCCACTGTCCTGCATCACCTCTTTTATTCTGAACAAACCTCTGGAACATTCTTTGGCTTTATTTAACAAATATTGTTTAGTCCCTACTTTATGCCAGGCTCTGTCAGCACACCTAGTTGCTGAATTTTTACAAATTAATGTAGCCACTAAAAAAATGCTGCTCAACAGTATTTCTCTGATTCGTTCCATGAAACAGCAATAATGTGCTGCTCAGGAGAAGCTAGATCCCACATGACTTCTGGGCCAGGATAACAGAATACATTATGTGTGAAGTGCCCAGGATCCAAAAGTCTGGAGGAAGGGGATCTCAGCATGACCAGTCCCTAAGAAGAGTGGTCTTCTCTGTCACTCTCGCAAGCACATGCATGCACTCTATCACAAATAAAGAAAAAAATGAAAAATGTATATGTATTTATTTTCCTCAAAAACCACTGTGGTGACATCCTTTGTTTCCACATTTTGATTTTTTTTACATAGTCTTTCTGCATAAACTACATTGAGTATATTAAAAATAAATTAATGATATTTTGATCTTTCTTGTCATTTTTATTTTAAAAAATAAAATCTTATTAATTAATACTTTTGGTTCCACTATTCCTATTATTTGAAAATTATTTTTCTGGGGCCAGATTTGGTACCATGCAGATAGTGTGGTGGTTATGGCATTGGACTCTCTCACATACAGTGGTTCGAGTCCCAGACACGGCAACTTGAAAATTATAACAGGTGTGTTTGTGTGTGTGTGTGTGTGTGTGTGTGTGTGCATTCCCGAAATCCCAGGAGGAAGATGGAGGAGAAGGAATTATGGCGACTGACAATTCTGCAGCAAACCCCAGGGGTGATTTCTTACTTTCTCTCTCACTGTCTCTGTCTCTCTCATGAGTGAACACAACCTATGGTCAAAACCTTAAAAAAAAGCTTATATAGTTATTATATCAGATTAATAAAGATTGTTTTGCGTAATAAACAACTCCTATATTACAATAGCTAACAGAAAAAGTTTATGTCTTTTTCATGTAAAGTGCACTGCATGCCTGGAAAAATTTCCAAGGCAAATCGTCCTGTGATAGCTGAGTATTCCAGGAAGCTCTGCATTTATGACACTCCACTTCTACATGGGATACCTGAATCATGACAGCAGGGAGAGAGAAAGTTAGAGAATTTAGAACTGGTCATCTTATGCATTACTTCTACCTACATCTCATTGTCTGAAATAAGCCAGGCCTTTCCTCTACTGGAATTGTAGAGAACTGAATACTAATGAATAGTAGCTCTGTTTTTTTACAGTAATACCAGAGAAAAACATCAATTGTCATCAACTGAGGGAAAAAAATGCAATTTTTCTGTCAGGATTTAGTCTTTCCTTTAGTTGTCCGGCTAAATTATTGAGTCCAGAGATAGCTTAGAACCAAGGTTAAAAAAATATTGCCTTCAACTCGGTTTTCTATGATTTCATTTGTCAATTAATTCACTGCACCCAGGTTCTTAAAAGCTTTGGGAATACAATGATAGCATATGTATTTCTCTAAATCTCTTCATTATGGAAATAAGGTGGAAAATGAATACATTTCCTTTCTTTTAAGATTTGTCACGATTTTTTTTTTAGTTACATCAGCATAAGACTTTAGGTTTTGTAATGATAAGACAATCAAATAGTTAAGAAATACTTTTAAAAAGGAATTACAAAATAAATTATTTTACTAAAAGGTAAAGATTAAATAAGAACTTAATTTTTGTTTCATGACTGTTTATACCTTCTTATTTCATTTGAGCACAATTTTATATTGTAAGAACTTAATAGAAAAATAATTCCTAATTCCTAATTCAGACTATGAGTGTCTAATTTACTCATAGTAAGTCTTATTCTGTGTTCTGCAAGACACCAGCCTGTCTCTTGTCTTGTACAATAAGTAATGCCACGGAGCATACTTACACAGTAAATGATTCTGTATAATAGACAGTGTTACGTGCCTAAGTACCCATGAGCAGGTGTTAAAATTGGAAGCATGTGAAGTATTCTTTTTTGGAAGGAATAAGAAGTTACATTAGCAAACTCTTCAGGTAGAATAGGGATTAGGTTTCATGGGCTAATTTTTTTTTTTCTTTGAGACTCAAATAGTGCAATAGACAGGTGCTTGATTAAACCTCACTAGTTTCAGGATTTTCAAAATCCTTCTTTTGATTACTTTTTTTCCTTTATATTATAATTCTTCATTAGCACTCTCCCTCTTTAAATTTATAATGCGACATATCTTGATTTTCTTTCTTTCTTTTTGTAAAGCTCATTTGTTTATCCCTTCCATGAGTGAGAGAGGCAAAGACCCAGCATCCCTGACAGGTTCTTGATGCTGCTATCAACCCCTGGCCTTTGCCACCCACCATGTACCCTTTAGTCAGCCCTGGATCACGGGTACGTGTGGACCTGATGTACGCAAGGTGGTCTCCAGATGTGAACTGGAACCATCCCAAGTGGCTCAGCTTTGCAGAGCATTGTGCTTTACTACTGTGCCACCATCGAGCTCCATGTATTTCTTGATTTTCTAATGCCTTCTAGCACCATCTTGCAAATGTGGTTGCTTTTGGATGAACATTTTGGATTCACACAGTACTTCATAATAAACAGTTCTGTATCACTTTGTGCTAACTCTTGACTCTTGAATTCACTTTACTTACAATGATAAATCCCATAACAATTTCTTCCTGTTTACAAACTATATCTTGATTATTTGAGATATCTTTGAATGTGGACAGTCGTAATAGTCAAACCTTACAGACATAGAGAGACGTTGGGAAAAATAGGTCAGACAGGAGTTTCAGGAAGGAGTGGTGAAAGAGACGAGGAATTCTAAGACAATATGACATCAGAATAGGAGAGGTAAAGCTATATTCCAAGTGGGTGATATTCAGAAGAGTGGAATGTGTGACAATATGGGCAACTCTAAGAAAAATAGCACTTTTATCAAAATGTTCTAGTATTTTTTTTTTATCTGAGGATATATGCAAGAGCTTTAAAAAGTTCATGGACAAAAGACTTAATGTCTGAATTTATTTTAGTACCAAAAAGATGAAATCCAGGCATGTTTTTTTTTTCACAGTGTATATTTTCCATGAGCTTTTGAAGACCCCTGTATGGCTTATTTCTTGCGTGCTTACTAGCTATTACACTAGATTTTATTTGTTTTGTTTTTGTTATTGAGCTCATACTCTTGTCAGAGAGAGACAGAGAGAGAGAAGTAAAGGGTGAAATCACTCCCCAGGGCATATTTCTGCACCACAATCTATTCTCCTCTTGAAATTTTGGGCACACATGTAAACTCAGGTACTGGCCTGATTTTCAAGCCCCTGGGTCCAGGACTCAAACCACAGAGTTGGCTATGTGAGAATTTGGCATCGAGCTGCCTTAACCTGTATGTCACCTGCTGGCCTATCTACTGCACCAGATTTAATTCAGTTTTTATGTTGCAGAAATCTTAGTTTGTTATTTTTATGAGAGATTTTTGCCATAGGCATGTGCACTTGCTGAAGAGACAGAGACACTAAGAGCACAAAATCACCCCCCAGGGGAGGATGGCTATGCCACAATCTTTCCTCCTCCATTCTCCTCTCAGAAGTCTGGGCACATATGCCTGGTGTGAGTTTCGAGCCTCCAGGTCTAGGACTTGAAGTGTGGTTGGCTATGTAGGAGTCTAGTAATGTAACCACTATGCCATCTGCTGGTCCCAGATTTTTAATATTAGTTTAAATGTTATGACTTAAATATATGTTTATACTGTTATTGTTTATCAAAACCCTACCTATTAGGAGATGAATGTGTATTATAAGCATAAATATATGAAGTGAGCTAGTTCCCTTTAATAATTTTTAACATTTTCACATGCTGTTTGTAGATGAAGAATTATCCAAGAATGACTCTTATTTGCTAAATTTCTAATAATTTCTGATAATTCAATCATAGTGAATTCAAAATTGTTTTCAGTAAAGTCATTTTATTGTATAGCCAATGTAAAGTTTACATCCCACTCTTACATAAAATTCAGTGTTACCTAAGCTCTATTATATCCTTCTACTCAATAACTATTTAGTAATAGTATTCACATATTTCTAATAGTTGTGGAAAACTACCCCCAGAGAAATGTGTTATGACTGAATATTGTTATACTGTAATATCACCAGGAATAAACCACCAGAAAAAAATAACTTATATCATTTCGAAAAAGTCTTTGGACAGTTTTACTGATCGCATTAGAGAGATGACATGGAAATCAGTTGACTGGAAAATTGCTGATTTCAAAAAGGGAAATATTTCAAGAACGAATATGTTATAATGTTTTCACACATACAGGGCATCAAAGTTGAACTGGAGGGGTCTCCTTGGTACTGTTTGACTGTATTGGCTACATCCACATTTGTCCTTCTTGAAATGCTTTCCATTTCCCTTGAGGAAGAAACCAAACCACATGAGCACATTTCAAAGAAAATGGCACCCCATTTGCTTCATCCATATTTTCTTTTTCACGTTTCAGGGACCTGACAACTGTACAAAGTGCTCTCATTTTAAGGATGGCCCGAATTGTGTGGAAAAGTGTCCAGATGGCTTACAGGGAGCAAACAGTTTCATTTTCAAGTATGCGGATCAGGATCGGGAGTGTCACCCATGCCATCCGAACTGCACCCAAGGGTAAGCATCTCTGCTGGCCAGGCAGTCTACCTTGTAGGTGTTGCTAGGTGAAAGGTACATAAATGGATCTTTAGCCCTGACACTGTCTCCTAAATGTAGAATTTCCTCATAGAACTCTTACAATTAAAAGAAAGAAAGAGTGGCTTAAGGGGGAGAATTTATACCATCTGAAACATTTCACCTTTCATTTAGCTGTAATGGAATGATGCGAGTGTCAGGTATACTCTGGTTTCAGAGTAGAAATTCTTTCAAAGTTTATAAGATATCAAAAAAGATAATAATCATACTTTTGAGAACTGTGTCTATTAAATCTTAAACAGAGGCCTTCTGTTTCTTTGTTGTCACAAGCACCTTAAAGTAAGGATATATCTCTTTGATTAAGATCTCTCTTTGATAAATACTAGTTAATGATGGCAGGAAAAAAATAGGGGAACCTAGTGATATGTATATTATTAACAGGACTAGTATGTTTTGAGAAAGTTATTTTGTTACAGGTTATACTATAACCTAGAATATCCCTGACTGATACAGGATGGTTCAAAGACTGATACATGTTTTTTTCTATTTTTCAAAAGAATGCATTGTGCAATGAATTATAATTAGATTACCTACGATATTGATAACATTTGAATAACAAAGACACATTACAGAAGGAATAAAACTACTGAACTATATAAAAAATAATGTCAGTCATCCAACAAGTTCCAACAATTATTTCTCAAAAGAGAGCAGAGCTATTTTAAAAAGGATTTTCTTTTTTCTTTCCTCCAGAGGGTGAATCTTTTTAGAATTGAGAACAGTTTCACTAGCACTATCCTCTTCCTGTCTATAAAATTTCTTCCCCGTTGTGAGTGCCCACGGGCCTGTGCGCATACACACGGAAACACGCACAGACTTCTTGTTTAGAATCATTTTGGGTGCTTTGTATCTGGCAGGGAAGTATGAGATTCCATAAAGAGATTTTCTGCCAGATTAAGGACAGGTTGTTAGGGGATATCGAAGAAGTTAAGCACGCAACATCATTTTCTGCCAAGAAAACATCAATTTGCCGATGCTGCTACAATTTCCTGGAGGTCAGGAAATCAGCTTAAGTCTCTCTCTGAAGTGGCAGATCCTCAGAAAGTAAGGTAAAATTCTGCCATTCAAATTCAAATTCAAATTCAGTTCAGAAAAGCTAACTGGCAACTCATTAGTTTACACACAAGCACGTGATACCGAAATAGTCACACAGACACTGCTTCAAGGAAACTAGAAGTAATAAACTGCTCTGCTTGTGAGGTTTTGGCATACTTGAGTTAAAGAGTATTTCATGAAAGAACAACGGGCGCTGCTGGAGCAGAAGAAAGAGTCTGCGACAGGAAGAGAAAACTTTGCCTGTTCAAATCATCCACAAGAGGGTTTTATTGTTTTGCAGCTAAAATTAAACCAGTAAATTATTCAATATAATGTTGATGTCAACAGCTGTTGCCATTCAAAATGAGACCTTTTGCTGTTTTTGCAAATCTAATTACAACGAAGCCATTAGGGAAATGAAAGTGAGATCACAGAGCCCCAGTCTGGATGTGTGACTCCTGTGCCTTCCCCTCAGCCCTTTTAAATCATGATTTTATAATAAAAGAAAATACATATAGTAAGGGCAAATAGCAGTAGGGGTAACGAAAAGAGAGCAGTTTACCATAGCAACAAGCTGTAGATCTCAACCAAGAGAAAGGACTAAGGTGTAAGGAAGAAATCTCGCCAGATCCTTTGAGAACTCCAAGTAAATAGGAAGAAAATGCCATTAGCACCTCAGGACTGCAGAATTATGGTGAGACAGATTTGAATATTTTGCTACCCAGAATCTTCCAAGGTAAATGTATTCTCAAATGACTGACAGTCCTGTAGGATTTTTCATTTTGTTTCCATCTAGCTTCCTGTCATCTTTTATCTTTAAGGATTATTTAACTGTATTTATTATTATATTTTTATTTTTTAATTTGCTATAGGGCACATGTACTCACCAGAGAGAGCAAGAGAGAAGGTGGGAAAGCAAGTCGCCAGGTCCAGGACTCAAACATCTGTCATTCTTGTAGAAGTCTAGCATCTTAACCACCAAACACCTGCCTCCATATTGTCCAAGGTCGCTCACGTCATCAAAGGGCTGTGTTTCCAGCACCAAAAGAGAGTTCAGGAATTCCCCAAGAGTGGAACTCCTAAATTCCCTAATCCCCATAAGCACTGTATTGCTTCAAAACCACTGCGCATTGAGATCCTTTCCTGAAGAGCTGAGATGACTCTTTGTCCAGATTGACCATAGAAGTAGGATCTTTTTCTAGAAAGATCATAGAGGCAATAGAAATGATGGTAGCCAGTAAATATTTTTATTTTTAACAGATGCAATAACTGACTGATCAGTAAATGTGAGCTCAACTAGGCAGCTCTACTTTAGAAAACAGGTTTTCTTTTATATGCCAATATTATATCAGATAATGCAAGAACAAAGTTAATTAAAATAGTCTTTCAAATCGCATTTTTAGAAGTAAAGTTCTTACTTTGAATTCTGTTGTAATGGTTTTCTGAAAATAAAATTATCTATGTAATCTCTTAAAAGCACTTTTACTGTTTTACCAGTACATTACATATACCGGCACTAATAAGACCTTCAGATACTTTTGAAATATGTTATCTATTTAGTCTCTGTCAGGAGATTCTCACTAATATTCCTAGAGGAAAACAAAAACAACAGTATTGTCTCTCCTTGCCCTGACTAGAACACTCTTATTTTAGCCCCCTCTTCTTGTTGATTCATTTTTAAACTTTGTTAAATTGGATCTGCATCAGGTACAATGATAGGCAAGTTCAGTAATGAGCTTTTGACCTCTGCAAACTCACAGTCTAATGAATTTGTATTTTTTAATTTATCTCCTCTATAAAAGACCAGACCCTTCAGAGTATTTAGAAATTATAAACCAGAATTTAAACCTTAGAAATGACATTCATATTTGAAATGACCAAGATAGGATTTTTAAATGACTTAAAAATTAGATTTACTATATAGCTAAATGGCAGTGAGGGCAAGAATTATAGTTTTCTCCCTAACATCACTTAAGTCCATACTAATTTGCCAATTTAATGTTGGTTTTGCTTCTAAATGAACCTGCATTTTAGGCAAGGGCTGGGATATTTATTTCATGTGGTATCTTTTATAAATCTCTTTAAATATTTTTGTTAGTGGAACAATCATGATCCCATATTATTAAATTTCACATGTGGCTTAAAACTTTCTTTAATCCTTTTATATATATTTTATTGCAACATTGTTTTTCAGATTAATTTCACATTTTACATAAAATCCCCATCATGATTTATATTGAATACAATATATATTTTTCAACAGAGAACTTTACATTTTTTTGTTTGTTCAATGGTTCTTCCCTCTGCACCTCACACCCACCCTCAACAACCAATTCTATACAATCCATTCCCCTTTCTTACAGTCTCTGGTATCTAAACTTAGCCTCTACTATTATATCTTTAGATCTTTCCATTTCTACCATAGAATATAGATATTTAGTATATATGGAGTGGGGATATGTAGTGTATATCTTCAAAGTCTGCTTCAATTTATTCAATATTAAGTCTTTTTAAGTCATTTATTTTGAATTGAATGATAGGATCTCATTGTTTTTATAGCTGAGTACTATTCCACAGTATATGTGTGTCACAGTTTTCAATACATTCATCAGTTTCAGGACACTTAAGTTGATAACAGGTCTTAGCAATTATGAATAATGCTGCCAAAAGATAGATGTGCAAGTGTCTTTTAAACTGAGTGTTTTCCTATCATTTGGGTAAATATCACGGAGTAGTATCACTGGGCTATATGATAGTTCTATTTAAAGGTTTTGAGGAACACAGATAAAGTGTTCCACAGAGGTTGTAATAATTTACCTCTCCATCGACAGTGTAGAAGGGCTTCCTTCTCACCACAGACTCACCAGCTCTTGTCATAATATGTATTTTTTTGATCCTAGCCATTCTAACTAGGGTTAAATGGTCTTTCATTTTGGTCTTAAATTGCATTTCCCTTATGTTAAGAGACTTTGAATGTTGTTTCATATGCCTTTGGCCACTCATAAGTCTTCTTTGAAGACTTATTTATTCAACTTATTTGCCCACTTTTAATTGGATTTTTTAATGGGTAAGTTTCTTGAATTCACTCTATGTCCTGGATATCAATTTTTTGTCTGAGGAATAATTTGGAAATATTTTTTCTCACTCTTATGGTTGTCTTTTCATTCTAATTATTGATTCCTTTGTTGTGAGGAAGCCTTTTAGCTTGATGTAATCCCACTTGTCTATTTTGGGGATTATTGCTTGTACTTCAGGGGTCTTATTTTAAAAATCTTTGCCTGTTCAAGTGTCCTCCAGAATGTTCCCAAAAAGTTTTCTACTAGTAGTTTTATGGTTTATAGTTTTAAGTTATTACATTTAAATCTTTGGTCCATTTTCATTAGATTTTTGTTGATGGTTAGAGATAGAAGTGGAGTTTCATTTTTCTGCAGGTGGGTATCATACTTTCAGCACCATTTGCTGACAAGACTTTCTTTTTCCCACTTCATTGTCGTGTACACTTGATCAAAGATCTGTTGGTTTTATGATTTGAGACTCATTTATGGATTTTCTATTCTCTTTCATTGGTCTATATGTCTATTTTTGTGCCAGTACCATGCTGGTGTCACCACAAAGTGGTGTCACCACTTTCTAATAAATTTTGAATTTGTGTAATGAGATGCCTCCTCTTTTATTCTTTTTGCACAATATTGGCTTGATGATATGGGGCCTTTTATTGTGGGGACACATTTAGAGAGAGAACTTGAGGTGTGGAAATATGCTTTGAGTAAACACTATTTGTTTTGGAGGGCTTTGGCAGAACTTTATAACTTGTCTTTTTGACTCTTGTTGTAGACAGAGCAAAGGGTAGAAATTGTTAGGTGCATTTTAATAGACACATTTGATGGAAGTCAAGAAACATTTTGACTTCAAATTAGTAAAGTCTAATTTTTATTTTGTATTTGAAAATTTTTTTTAAGCCTTTTTTGAGTGTGGTGGTGTACTCTTTATGGTGAAATATTTTAGCCTTTTTTCTTTTACATCTATAGTTAAGACTCTTTTGTATTAGAAAAGAGCAAAGGGTAGAAATTGCTAGGGGCTTTCCAACAGACACATGTGATGGAAGTCAAGAGACATCTTGACCCCAATTAGCAAAGTCCAATCCCTGCTCTGCATCTGAAAGGTTCTTTAGCCTTCTCTGAGTGTGGTGGTGCACTCCTTATGGAGAAGTTCTTTAGCCTTCTTCCCCACACCTACAGCTAGACTTCTCTGCATTAGAAAAGAAGATAATGGAACTTTCTCTTAATGGAATTATCACCAAGGGATATACCTAGCCCAGTATGACTAAGCCCTTATATATTCATTACCTGCTTCTCATTGTCTGTAACCTGGCAACATATCTATGAAGTGTCGTAAAATACACATATGTAATGTTGCTTTGTATTATAAATAAAGAGGCCCAGTTTGTCTGGGTGGCTCAAATACAACACAAGTTGCTTGGATTACCTAGGCTCAGGCTACCTGTGTCCACTTCTACTCTCTTTGTCTCATTCTTTCCGATTCCCCAATCCTCTCAAGATGAAGGGCTTCCTCTTTCTCATCTTCTTTCCTTCCTCACCAGCAGCCTCCTAATCATGATTTAGCTAGAGCCAAGCCCTGGAGTGGACACGGACATTTTATGATTCCAGACTAATTTTATAATTGTTTTTCTATTTCTGTGAAGAATGTCACTGGAAATTAGATTGGAATCATAATGAATATGTGAATTATTTTGAGTAGAACTAATGTTTTGATTATATTGGTTCTACCATTCCAAGAACATGGGAAGTCTTTCCTTTTTTTAATATCATACTTAATTTCATATTTTAGTTTACATACTTTTCCTTGTACTGGCCTTTCACCTCTTGGATTAGGTTTATTCCTAGATATGTCATTCATTTTGTGGGTATCATAAACAAGATTGTGTTCTTCAGTTCTGTTTTGCTCTGTTCATTATTGGTGTACAAAAATGCTAAAGATTTTGGTATATTGATTTTGTATACTGCTACTTTTCCGAATTCAATTTTCATTTCCAGGTGTTGTTTCAAGGATTTCTTTAGATTCTCTATGTATATAATAATATCTGCAAATAGGGAAAGTTTAACTTCTTTTGATTTTTTCTTCTTCTTCTTCTTCTTTTTTTTTTTTTTTTAATCTGAATGCCTTTTATTTTGCTCTCTTGTCTGATTGCATCACCTAGGACTTCAAGTACTAGGTTGAAATGAGAAGGAAAGGCCAGAAGGTGATGTGATGGTTTAGGCACTGGACTTCCACATGGCCAACCATGGTTTGAGTTCCGGGCCTGACAGCTTGCTTTCTCACTTCTCTCTCACTCTCTCTCTAGGGAGCATGTGTGCCCTATAGCAAGTTTAAAAATAATAATAAATAAAAACAAATAATTCTTTAAAAAGATAAAAAGAAAAGGGGTAGAGAAAGTAAGCAGTCTTGTCCGCCCTATAGCTAAAAATATTAATAAATAAAAACAAATAATTCTTTAAAAAGATAAAAAGAAAAGGGGTGGAGAAAGTAAGCAGTCTTGTCTTGTCCAAATTTTTAGAGGAACAGCTTTCAACTTTTTCCCATTCAATATGATGTTTGCAATAGATGGCTTTATTGCATTGAGAGATATCCCTTCTACCCCTATTTTGCCGAGAGTCTTGATTATGAAAGGATGTTGAATTTTATTAAATGCTTTTCCCACATCTATAGATATGATCACATGTTGTTTATCTTTCTTTCTCTTAATGCAATGTATTATATTTATTGTTTTGTATATGTTGAGCTATCCTTGCATCCCTGGGATAAAGCCTACCTGGTTATAGTGTATAATCTTCTTACTGTGCTGTTAGATTCAGTTTGCTAGTGTCTCATTCAGAATTTTTGCATAAGTATTCCTCGGAGATAGTGGTCTGTAGTTTTCTTTTTCATTATATCCTTGTCAGCTCTTTATATCAAGATAATGGAGGCTTTGTGGAATGAGTTTAAAAGGATCTTTTCTTTTGAGTATTTAGAAATAGTTTGAGGAGAATTGGGGTTAGCTCCTTAAAAGTTTTCTAAACTTCAGAACTGAAGCTGCCTGGACATGACTTTTCTTTGTTGGGAGACTATTTATTACTGATTGAATCTCATCACTTGTAATTGGTTTATTTTGTCCTGATTCAGTCTAGGTAACTTGTACATGTCCAGAAATTTGTCCACCTCATTTATTTTTGCTAGTTGGTTGATGTGTAGTCAATTATAGTACTCTATCATAATATTTTTCTGTTTCTGATATATTAGTTGTAATGTTACCAGCTTAATTACTGATTTTATCTAACTGGTTCCATTCTGTTTTCTTGATTAGTCTAGCTATTGGTTTGTCAATTTTGTTTATCTTCTGAAAATACAGAATTTTGTTTCATTGATTTTTTGGTCAAGTTCATTTATTCTCTATTTCATTAATTTCAGCTTTAATCTTGACTATTTCTTTTCTTCTATTGTTTTGGAGGATTTCTGTTCTTGCTTTTCTAATTTCTTGAGATGCAATGTTATTTATTTGCCATCTTTCTGTTGTTTTCTTGTGAGCACCAATGGCTATTAACTTCCCTCTTATAACTACTTTCTCTATTTCCCAATGGTTAGGGAGAGGAGTGTATTCAATATTGGTAGTTTCAAAGAATCTTTTGATTTTAGGCTTAATTTCTACCATAGTTTGAAAGTCATTCAAGAGTAGGTTGTTAAGTTTTCGTGTATCAATTGTGCAAGAATTTCTATTGAACAAGAAAAAGAAAATAAGAGTAACTTCTGGAATTATTGCCTGTAATCTTACCATGGAAAATTTTAAAAACTTTCTCCCTTTTGTTTTCAAAATTTTGAAATTGTGAGATTTTGAAATTCTAGTGTGTTGGTTATGTTGGTACATTCAGTACCAGTAAATATAAACACAATCTATTATTCAAAACTCCAGATATTGTTTTGGAATGTGTTGCTTAGACATGCTGTGGTTTCCTTTTCTGTAATAAATTTTCTGTATAAATATCTCATTTTGGATTTTTTTTGGTAGAGTTTTTCCCAAAAGTGTGTGCACTTGCTAGAGAGAGATAGAGAGGGAAATGAGAAATCAACCCCATAGGGGGTTTGAACATGCCATAGTCCCTTCTCCTTCATTCTCCTCTTCTCCTCTTGGGATTTTGGGCATGCACACACATGCTCCCAATGCTCCCAATGTTTCTGGTTTTTTTTGTTTTTTATTTTTTTGAGCCACCATGTCTGGTACTCGAATCACAAAGTTGACCATGTGGGATCCAGCACTTTAACCACCATGACACCTTTGGCCCTGGATCATTATTTTTTAAATTTCTTGGTTGCACAACATTATTTGAAAATCAGCAGTTACTTCTTATACACATTGACTGTAGATTTTTGAAAGTGGTAACAGGTACATAGGTCACCAGAGTGTAGAGCTTGTTGGGTGAATCTTTATCCTCATTATGTTTTCTGGACAATTGCACATGGATACGATATGGAACAAATCTGATTCCTTTGGCCCAGAAAGCTTTGTTGAGCCTGCTATCAATGTGTACATCTGAAATCCTCATCTCCTTCTTGGCAAATTTCTGGATCTCTTTGAGTGCCTGATGGGCACATTTCTTGAAGCCCACACCATGGATGTGCTTGTGAATGCTGGTGGTGTATTCCTGGGTCTCCACCTTGTTAATGGTGGTAGCTTCTTCCCCCCCACTTCTTTTTGGAAGCCATTCTGCTGGGCCTAAGTTGTAAAGAAACCTGGATTACTATTTTTTTTTTTTAAGAGTAAGAGTTGTATTCATTTATGTCCTGGCTCAATCCCTTTTTTCAACTTGATTTTTCAAAAGTTTAATGTTTACATTTTTCTGATTTCCCTGAATCAATATAAATTGCATTTGGTAATTGTTGCTTACATAGAGTACAAAGAGTTGAAATACAATGCACATATTTAAATAGACAATGGCTCGCATTTAGAAATGTTACTGCTTTAGTCATACTCTCATTCTTCCTTGTCGTTCATTTTTTTTCTTTTATACTCATTTTAGAAATATGCTTAAATCTCAAATCTCCTACATAATCCCATCAACACACATCATTTTACACACATCATTCTCCTTTAGTCTCTTTTCCATCCCCCCTTGCCTCTATGCTTCTGTTTCTTGCTTTTGAATTTAGAGCATCCTACATTCCACCTACCTTGACATTGACCTGTAAAATGATCATACTAGTTTTTATTTTGCTAGACTTGGGTTTCCATCTACAGCCTCTGCTTTTCTCACCTTATATATTCTTCAGCCATCTATTTATATGGTTCAACTTTCTCCAGTATTGTGTTTCAGAACTTATCATTATATTCATGCTCCTATCTTTCTTAGTCATAGGCTCATTTTTCCAAGTGCTAAGAAACATTTCTACCCAGGTGAAGGACAAGCATACTATACTCTTGATACACTAAAAAATTATCAACCTCTCCTTCTCTAATGCACACATGAAGAATATATTCTCCTTCTTGGATTCACTCATTGATAGTATCACTGGTCTTAAAGTTAGAAATATAAGTCATCATTAATTCCTTTGATCCCTTCATTTCCATTATTAAATCTGCCTTCAACTTTTATCCCCCCCCATACCTATTAAGGTTTTTCTTGAATCTGTCCCTTTGCCTCTATCTAATTACCATTTCCTTATTTAGTCTGTCATCACATACATGGATTAAAATAGTCTACCTAGCTCCCATCTGACTAGCCTTTATCTGTAGATCAAAGAGATATATTTAAAATACAAATCTAACAATTCTGCTACTTTTTTAAGCCCTGTGATGATTTCTTATTAAATTAGTTACTAAGCAATTAGTGCTCAAAATCTGCAGCCTGTGTTCTGACTTCTTTTTCCTCTCCTTGTTGCCTCATATTTTTCTCTCCAACTATTCAGAATTTCTCACAGTTGTTCATACTCATCATATATTTCTTCAGATCTCTTTTCTTCTTCTGCTTCTTTCCCCTTGAAAAGCTGTGCCACCCCAGTCCCAGCCCTCAGCATCCTAAACTTTAGCTTTCCAAATCCTACAGGAAAGTTACCATGACTTTTTAGAGCTAAACTGGATGTCATGGTTTAGGTGCTAAACTAAGAGTCCTCCATTCTCTCCTAAACTGATTTTCCATGTTTCTTATTACATTTATCATGTTACACAACGCACATCTGCTGAGGCATCTGTCTCCTTCATTAAAATGTAGGCTCATTGAGAATAGGAAAATTGTCTAATTCATCTTTTTTTTTTTTTTTCTCCCTGCAGCTCCTAGAAAGGTATGAACATTTAGTAGACATGTAATGCTGGTTGTTTGTTTTAATGAATAAGGCCCATTCATTATTCACACTTTTCCTTCAAGTTGAATTTCACTTTCAAATATTTTTTAATCTTTCAAGGATTGTTATAGAGACATGGCTTGTAAACTCACCATAGCTTTTCAAATTCTCACTTGGAAATAAGTAGACTATTAATTTTAGAAAGTGTCAATACCGTATAAAAAAAGCAATTTGAAGAAGTTGTAACAGGAATTTAGAAAAATAAGCTTTTGTGGTTAGAATAAAAGGAAACTATTAATATATAAGAAAATTGGAAAACCTTTTACAGGTTAATGACATATTTTTAAAAATAATTATGACTATGGTTTATATAGAATGCTAAATCAATACTATGTGATGTAGTTATTTCTTAGTTGCTTTTATAAAAATGATTTTGGTTACAGGTGAATTTCCCACATTTGGGTAGATTGTAATTTGTCTGCACTGCTCAAATAAATTCTCAAAACAAAAACAAGAACATACCAATTTTTTAGCTAGTCAGGATGTTATATAGAGCAAAAAGAGAGTAACAATTGTTATAATAGATAAATTATGTTAGTTCAGCAATGTTTAGAGTTATCTAAATTTATAAAGAATTGTCCAGCTTTATATATGAGCATCGTTTTACATTACATAGTGATTTCAAACAAGTTTTATTTCAGTTTTGAAAATTAAAATTTAGGAAATTTGTATAATATTCATGTTATATAACATAATAAGTAATAATACATATTAGATTAAAATAAAATAAATATAAAATAAAGTATATCTTACCTTATATATAGAGATGGATATACATATATATACAAATATATGTCTATATATATAAAATATATATATATCTAATCTTTGTTTCCAGTCCCAAATTAGACAGTTCTGTATCTTTATTACAAGTCCCAAATTAGACAGTTCTGTAAATCATAGATATTAGAAGCATTTTGTTAATTCTCTGAAGTTACATATTTTTCATGTGAGAAAGAGAAAAGTTAAAACAATTAGGTACACTGAAATATGAAAGAAATAATAGTTTATAATAGTTTAAAATAAAATTTTATGAACTATGCATTAGCATTTTGTAGCTTTGTAAAATGTTAATCTCCAAATTACTTTGCTACTTGAATATCAATTTATTCATTTTCTTGCAGAATATTTGTTTTTGTTTGAGTTCATTTATATGGCAGTTTGAAAAGCTGTTTTTGTTTGCTTGATATGGCAGTGTTATTTTAAATAAGAGTGTCAAGATAAACTGTAGTATTTTGAAACCAGTTAATTTGCTTTTTAAATAAATTCATGTTTAAATATAAGTATATTTTAAAGACAAAAACAACCAAGAACTGGAATAATGTGATTATGTAAAGTGTCCATGAGAGTAGCGTTAAAGCATGTTAACTTATTTTCTGCTCAAATCAATCTTTAATGAGGTTGAGACATCAGGTTATTATATTATGTTGAATTTCTCCTGGTTCCCTTTTTATCGATTTTGTTTTTTACTTAAAGTTAAGGACCTTTAGAAGAAGCCATATACATGAAAACAATGATAAACATTGAAATAGTAAGTTATTGATCAAAAGATGATAATGAATGATGCAAATGAATTGAAAGTATTAGACATGAGCTGTATGGGTTTGGCAGTCATCCACAGAACCAGGGTACGGTGAACATGATTCTTTGCATCACACTTGAGTGGCAATTGTAACTTAATTCTCTGTGCCCATTAAGCAATACTCTTCTTGCTGGCTTTAAATTCATGGCATCCCGAAAATCGTACAATCACTATTGTTAAGAATTTAACACAATCATTATTTATACTGATGCTTTCGCAAAAGTGACTAATTTTTTTCTTGGTATTTTTTTTTAAACTTGCATCTTTTGCAGGTGCATAGGCTCAAGTATCGAAGACTGCATCGGCCTGATGGATAGGTACTTGGCGTGCTTGCTTCCCATGTTCTTCCTCCGAGGCTCCATGTGTGAGCACTGGTGCATGTGTGTGCATGTCACTGTGGATGGAGAATGATGTTTTCTGTTCTGTAATTGCCTGCAGGTGTAACGGTCCCACTAGTCATGACTGCATTTACTACCCATGGACGGGCCATTCCACCTTACCACAACATGCTAGGTAACATCTACCATGTTTCCATTTTGTCATTCAAATCTTTTCTCAATTATCATGGACAAAAATACTAACCAGCTGGGTTAAATTTATGCTATATTAAATTAAAGAGTTATGAAAGAGGCAAAACACTTTTCAAGACACTTTATTTTTCTTTTATCCTTAGTTAATTGTAATTTCAGAGTCTAATTAGTAATGCCATTCATTTTTAACTTTGTAAATTTAAACAGGATGTTGAATTATTAATCTGGAACTTTAATATAATATTTTTATCTTAATTTATGAAGTGATTGCAAAAATATTTCTAAGGGAGGATTTTCAAAAATTGACCTATGCTGATAAGATACTGTTAATTTAATTTGATTTAGTTTCTGAATTTATATTATTTTTGAACTGGCTGGTATATTCTCTTGGCACTAGAATTACCATAGATTAAAGTGAACATAGAAATTTTTTGTGCTAAAGTACAACTTAGAATTAATAGCATATTGCTCATATTCTCACGTGCACCTATATAAGAATATTTGCAATGACTTTTTTCATAATTACCCCAAACTGGAAAATATTCCCACATCCTTCAGTTGTGACATATCCATACATTATAACACTACTGAGCAATAATAAGAAACTGATAATACACATAACATAGATGAATCTCAATGCATTATGCTAAATAAAGTAAGTCAGATATACAAGCATTCAAGGTGTAAGATTCCATTCATATGGCATTGTAGAAAAGGCAAAACTATTCCTATAGTAAAATTAATCAGTGTTGCCAGTGCTGGATAATGGGGTTGATAGAAAAGAGCAGGATGGAATTGGGGGTAATGGAATTGTTCTATCTCTTGGTCTTGGCGCTGGTTGTACAATTGCATTTGCTTGTCAAAAACTGTAGAACTATATATAAATTACATAAAGGGTAAATTCTACTGTACATAAATTACACCTCAATAAATGTTACTTTTAAAACAACTCATAAAAAACATTTCCTACACAAGAATATAGTAACTTAACAATATTATGTAGGAATATTATTAACTTTATTCATGAAACAAATTAATTGCATTTTTGGAAAAGAAAAATTAGTGGTAAAGTACCATTAGCAAAAGAAAATTTTCTATGAAGTGTTGCCCTTTAGTGGAAACTTTCTTACTGAAATACAACATACATAGTGTAAAAACACATAAAACATAACAGCAAAGCTTAGCTAATTCCCCAAAATGAATAATTTGGGTAACCATCAAGTAGATCAAGAAACAAACTAGTAATAGCGCCCCATAAACCCCCTGTGCTCTGCTCTAAGGACAACTAACTACTGACCTGGATTGCAAACACCATAGGTCCGTTGACCTGTATTTTTACTTTACATAAATTCAATCATCTGCTTATAGACCTAAGCATCTGGCTTCTTTCATTATGCATTTATGAGATTCATCTATGTCACTGAAATCAGTCATTTTAAAATGTTCCTTGGGACCAGCAGTTAGCGTAATGGCTATGTCACTGGACTCCTACGTAGTAGACCACTGTTCGAGTCTCAGATCCGGTGACTTAAACTCATGCCGGGCACATGGGCATGCGTGCCCAAGATCCCGAGAGGAGAACGGAGGAGAAGGGATTGCGGTGTGGCCATCCCCCCTGGGGGGGTGATTTCTCGCTTTCTGTCTCTCTGTCTCTCTCTGTCTGTCTGGCAAGCACATGCGCCCTATAGCAAAAACCTCTCCAAAAAAAGAAAAAAAGAATAACGTTCCTATGATATTTACTGTATCTATACAATGATCAAATAAGTGACTTATCATCTTAGTTTATTTATTTGTTTTTTAATGAAGTAGTATGGATGTTAACTTGTAAAAAGAAAGTATGTGCTAAAGTTAATTGATTTATGTAACAGTGGCACTTTGACACTTGGGCACAAAGAAATCTAGTTACTATGGTTGTTAGCCAGATTAGCATTATTTTTTAAAAAATCAAAGATTGAGAGTGGGTAAAAACGAGAAGAAAGAATGAAGAAAGGCTGGGAAAGAGAGGAAGAAAATGCGTAAGGCCTAAAATGTAGTTTTTATAAGCCAAGGTCCATCCTAAATCATTCCTATATTAATGAAAGACTGTTTCCTCCTTGAGACCTTGGTTGAGTCTCTACACTGTCACTTTGGAGAGTGTTTTTTATATTTATTTTGAGGATTTTCTCATAGTTATTTCCCAGACTGGTTTGAGGGAACCGTATGCAGAGGAGTGTACTGTCTTTGGAATCAGAGTTTCTGAATTCAGGGCTAGTCTTACTATTTTTCCACATATGACTGGGTAAGTTCCTTATTTATCTGAGTTTCACTTTCTTCACGTACAAAATGGGAATGTTAATATAGCTTTTAAGTTGATTGTGATCAAATATGTCCTTAGAATAGTGTATGGCACACAGAAATCACTAAATACATGTTATTATTTATTATTTCTCTCAATAGCAGGAATTCTCAAACCTTGGGGATGAGAGAACATAATTCCCAGGGAAAGAAGGAGAGTCTGTCAAAGTCTCCCAGGAGCTTTGATATGTGTATCTCTCCCCCTTCCAAAGGGCTCCTTGAGGGAAAGAAGGCTTTCTTTACCCCCACCTTGTGAATCACGGTCTGCAGAGGCAGAGAAAGATTTAAACCATAGTGATAGACTATGATTTTTAATGCCTGTACGTAAGATTATGTAACTGACAATCATAGGCTGTCTGATAGATTTGATATTTCCAAAATTTAAGCAGAAACAATATTGGAATTCTCAATCCCACTGCCTGCCTGAATTCCTAGGTTATGTCCTATAAGCCCAAGGTGTATTATAGCCTAATATATCTAATTCTAATTAGCTTCGTCATGAATTGGCTACCACTATAACAACATACAGCGAGAACAGTGCCGTCAGCCCGTCATTCCCAAAGAATATTACCTATAGCCCTCTGTACAGGTAAAGAACAAATACAATTGAATGTGAAAGTCCAAGTTCAAATACTGACTCTACCATCTTTCTTATCTATAAAGTGGAAATGGTAATGGTAACTATTTTTTTTTGGAGAGGTTTTTGTTTTTGTTTTTGTTTTTGTTTTGCTATAGGGCGCGTGGGCTCGCCAGACAGAGAGAGACATAGAGACAGAAAGTGAGAAATCACCCCCCAGGGGGGATGGTCACGCCGCAATTCCTTCTCCTCCATTCTCTTCTCGGGATCTTGGGCACGTACTCACACGCGCCTGGTGTGAGTTTTAAGCCACCGGGTCCAGGACGTGAAAGGCGGTCGACTACGTGGGAGTCCAGCGATATAGCCATTACACTAACTGCTGGTTCCCATAATGGTAACTTTTAAATAGAAATGCTTATACCTCACAATTATTGTGAGAATTGAATGAGATGATATATAGGAACTATCTTACATACTCAATGATGGTAGTTACTACTTTAGTTGAAAGATTGGTATAATGATCTCTAAAAAATCATGAAATTATGTTCTATAAGTATTTTAGCTACCAGAATAACATTGATCCAATAGGTTAGTGACTATAGGAATGACATACTAAAATTTCTCAGGTTTTTAGCCAGCCACAGTGGTTGTAATGCAGCACTCTGTGATGCTAAGGCTATAGGGGAGAGACCTGGGTTCAAGTCCTGAGTTCTTCCTCTACACATCTGGTTGGCTGAACGTGAGGTTGGATCATGGCATGAAGATCACACTGGGGGGTGGCCCCTCTCATAAAAATAAATAAATAAATAAATGCACTTTTTTAAAGTTTTAACATTTTTCTTAGGTATTAAGCATTTTAATTTTATATCAAGCTTATATACACAATGTTATAAAACTCTAGGTATCTTTAATTAACACCTATTTTTAACTTAAATTCAGCATAATGTAACTCTACAATTTTAGATATTGAGTTAGAATTAACTGATTTATATGGGACTGTTTATAAAATGATTTGGGATTTACATGAAGATTTAGCCTGGATGCTTTGGAAAAGTGCTTATCACCATGGAGCATCTTGACACAAATTGGATGAGAAGTGAAAATGACAAGTATCTCTTTTGCAAGCCCTTATGATTGAGAGTAAATGCTTGCCTTTCTGAGATTTGATGGGTATACATTTCACCTAAAGCAGGAAACTACACGTTTTAAATTCAGTGATTATTTTTAAGCTTTTGTGTTAATTGATTAAAGTGAATCTTACCAAATAAGACAAAAAAAAATTGAAACTAATTTCCTCAAATTTCATAAACCACATTTTAACTGGTAGAATATCCAAATGCCTAGTTTTCTTTTAGTCACAGAAAATTACATTGAGCATGTCAGTGTGGCTATTTGGAAGTATTTAGAGTTCATACTCCCTACTGCCCCATTATGCTATATTTTTTTCCTAAATCAGCAGGAGAAAAGATTAAAGATGTAAATGAAAACAGGTGAAATGTTTCCAATCTTGATCGACTTTCATTTCCTAAGCAGTGTTATTCTTTCCCAAGCCTGCAATTTGTGAATTGGCTCTCCACACTCCATTTACTTTATCGGCTGCTGCTGGAATTCCTTCTAGGAACATGGGGTAGGATAGAATAGATTTTTGTTTGTTTGTTTTACCTTTTTTACCTCAATCTCCTAGAATATGCTACTTATAATAAAAATAATACTCAATACAAAACCTCTCTCTACTTTCCTTATCAGACAGAATTAAATGCCTTAAAATTAGCATTTATCTTTGATGATTTTTCTTTTCCATCAAGAATACTGTAAAGAGATATGATCAGCAAGTTTTAAAGTTCTTTTTTGTATGTTTATTTTTGCTTGCACGTATGCTATTCTCATATAGAATCTGATGGAACAAAATATTAGATTCTATTCTCTTTTAAATTCTTTGTCAGATGCATATTCAACATTTTTAAAAACCTTAGCCTCTTATTGCTTTAGAGTAAGCAAAGAATATTGGCAAGGCATTGCTTTATGGTAATTAGCAGTCCAAAATGTAAATTTACTAATGTTCTTTTAGAATTTGTGAGGGAAATGATTAAGACTACTAGGTTTCTGTTCAGGCATTTTTATCTGACTTACATGGCTCCAGTTCAATTATTCTAGGTGCTTCACAATATGAAATAAAGTAATTGAAGTCATTTTAACTCTCTAAATCTCATATGGGAAGCTATTGGAAGCATTTCATATTCTTGTCACATTTTAATGCCTGTGTCACACTTCTGCTTTATGGTATAGTGGTTATTACCTAAGAGGTCACATAACAGTTTATCCTTTTGCAGTGTGATCCGTGTGTGAAATATGAGAGAGATGATCTGATATTCTTGGCACCACTTTCACAAATGGCACATTTTTTTCTTTGTTTGTTTTGCCCCCAAGAAACTTACTTCATAACTTATGTCCAAATCAAATGTTCCAACTCACCCATAGATGGTTACCTTAGATGAGTGGCAGATGTATTATGATCCCTAGGTCCAATAAATAAAAGTACACAGCATTTTTATTATAAATCTGTCCTCAGGCCACCACATTCTGTATATTAAATTTACTTTTGAATTAATGAGAGTTTGAGGTGAAGGAGAGTGTGGGAATCTTTTCTGGATGATTGTTGCCCCACACTTTCCAGCATCTATAAATGCAAAAATTATTAGAGAGTATAAGGAAAGAGCAAAGTACCTCAGCTCAGTTGTTAATTATTATTTACACAGTTTAAATAGTTACTCCAAATAAAAATATTTAGTATTGGTAAGTCACATGAGTGACTTTTACCTTGATATCAAAATGTTCATATGATGTTGTCAAAGCTTTTAAAGATCCTAGAAAAATTAATATTATACTCTGTAAAACTGTGATCATAGGAATCTATACTTATGATTGAAAGTCAAAGGGATTTTAAAGTCCATTGACTTGAAGACTATAATCAAAAAATTTAAAAAGCATTATTAAAAACATTGATCATACCAGTTAAATGTCTAATCAAAAGCATCAGTGAGTACAGAGAACCACTATGAATGTGTATGTCTTTTCCATGAGCCTTTTTCTATAATATAGACATTATAATATATTTTATTATTAATCCCTGATTTGGAAAGACATCAGGACTGTGAAAAGCCTGTTATTTCAAAAATGCTTTGAGCTTCATTGAAATTAATAAATGACAATCTGATGTCTGATATTAAAATTAAAAGCAAAAACATGAAAGGTTATTCTGGAGTCTTCACTCTTGCCTTCAGATAGATATTTATAGTTTGTATATTCTTTCCATAAACTGACTGCTGGCATTGTTACAAAGAATGATTTAGAGGTATTAGTATGTCTTCAGTATTATTCAGAATTTTTACTGGACTTTTTCATATATTAGAAATAGTAAATTCTATTTCACAAATTTCATGTCTAACAATTATCCTTCCAACTAAAATTCATCTGAGCTAATAGCAAAAAAAATATAAATACTGGGACTAGCGGGTGACGTGGTGGTCAAAATTGCCGGATTCCCTCATGACCAACTGTGATTCGAGTCCCGGACCTGGCAGCTTATTTTCTCCTTTACCCTTTCTGTCTCCCTCTGGTCACATTTAAGTAATAATAATGTAATAATAACAAATGGAATTAAATAAATACATAAATCTTAAAAAAGAAAATATATAAACCCTTTGCAAAAATTTCTGTAGATAATACATATTGAGATGCTTTGACAGCAGGCAAAGGAAGTGGACAAGTAGAAGATAAGACAGAATAACAGATAATTCCTAATAAAGAGAAATTACCTTGTGCTAAGAAATAAATGTGTTAAATAAGTTATATATGCAAGTAAAAATATGTCAACTGGAAAACTTAAACTAGTCTCC
>NW_006159448.1:3614545-3621385 GCF_000334495.1 Tupaia belangeri chinensis | reverse complement strand
GAGAGACAGAGAGACAGAAAGCGAGAAATCACCCCCCAGGGGGGATGGCCACGCTGCAATCCCTTCTCCTCCATTCTCCTCTCAGGATCTTGGGCACGCACGCACACGTGCCCGGCATGAGTTTAAGCCACCGGGTCCGGGATGCGAACCGTGGTTGACTATGTGGGAGTCCAGCGACATAGCCATTTTGCTGACTGCTGGTCCCTATGCCCAAATATTTTAATGACTTCAAGTCAATATGTTATAAAATTATTAGGATTACAGCATATAGCATTTACCTTTGATCTTATGCTTACTCCTGGTGTTCAGTTTCTAAAACCATGCTTAGCTTGTGTGTTAGTTTATTTTAGTTATTTTTTTTTAAGAGAATGATTTTGTAACAGTAAATGTACTAAAATAAGCTTACCAAAATGTAGATATTAGTGATTGGCTTCTATGCTAGCATAGTTTGGCACCCGAAACCTATTTTGAATGTAAAATATCAGAGAGTCAGTTAAATATTTTATAATGAAAATGGTAATAATTAAAAATATAAAAACTTGGGGCCAGCAGATGGCATAATGGTTCTGTCACTGGTCTCCCATGTAGTTGACCACAGTTTGAGTTCTGGACCCAGCACCTTAAAACTCATGATGAGAGCCCATACGTGCTTGCCCAAAGTCCCAGAAGGAGAATGGAAGAGAATAGAAGAGATTGTGGTGTGGCCATCCTCCCTGGGGGCTGATATCTCATTTTTTATCTCTCTGTTGCTCTCCGTCTCTCAGGTGAGCACCTGCACCCTATAGCATTTCTCTCTCTCTCTCTCTCTCTCTCTCTTTGAGGTTATGGTTAGATGTGAAGAAAAATCTTCTCAATTGTAATATGTTTTGTATTACTGTGAGAGAGAGAGAGAGAGAGAGAGAGAGAGAAAGAGAGAGAGTTCTGTAGGTGACAGTACAGATACAGACATGGTATGACTAGATTCTTTCCTTAGGGTCTCACCAGGCTGAAATCAAGGCACTATCTAGGTTTGTTCATCTAGGACTTAAAATCCTTTTCCGAGTTCTTGCAGATTGCTGGCAGAATCAAGTTCATTGGAGTTACAGGACTGGATTTCCCTTTTATTGCTAATTCTTGTCCTGGACTGTGCTCAGCTCATTGCAGCCATGTGTCTTCCTCCATCTTCATAACATCAGAGTTTTCTTATTCTTTGGACCTCTAGACCCAGATTTGAAGACCAATGTGATTGAGGCAGGCTCACAAAGATGGTCTCCTTATTTTAAGCTCAAGTAATTTATATATATGTATATAAAATTCTGATTAAAGTTGTTTCAGGTCACCACAAAATTTATAATCTTTCCATCAAGTCATCATAGGAACAAGTCTTTCCTAAGATTTTTCTGGACCTGCACTATCCAACATGATAACCACTAACCACACACAATCATTGTGTGCTTTCAGTGCAGTTAAAATAAATCTAGACGCAGGGCTAGCAGTGGTGTAGTGGTTAAGGCATTGCACTCCTATGTGGCTGACCATGTTTCCAGTCTTGAATTCAACAGCTTGAAACTCACTCTGGGAGCATGTGAGTGCATGCCCCTATCCCAAGAGGACAATGGAGGAGAAGGTATTACAGTGTGGCCATCTGCCCTGAGGGGTGGGGTGATTTGTTGCTTTCTGTCTCTCTATCTTTCTGGTGAGTAGACATGCCCTATAGTTAAAAAGCTCTAAATAAATAGAGATGCTCTGTAATTGTCAAAAGTGCCCTGGAGGGGCCAGCAGGTGGCATGGTGGTTAAGGCGCTGGACTCCCACAAGTCTGATGGCAGTTCAAGTCACAGACCTGGCGACTTGCTTTCTCATTTCCCTTCTCTCTTCTTTCTGGTGAGCACATATGATTATCGTAAATTAAATAATAATAAATAAAATTAAGTAAATAATTCTAAAAAATTTTTAAGTGGATTTTGAATACAATATGAGGAAAGAAATGGGAAATTTCTTTTTAATAATTTTTGTATTGATTGCATGATGAGATATTAAAATGTTGTATATAGTGGATAAACAAACTTTTATTATAACTAATTTACTATTTTAAAATATGACTACTAGAATACTACCCATTAGTTATTTAGCTTGTATTATATACCTGTTGGACAACACGACAACACTGTTCTAATCCAATTATCATGAAACTTTGTTTTGGTAATAGTTTTACACAAAATAAGAACAGTGGAAGGAATGCTTTTATTTATTCTAGGAGCGTGTTTATTTCATCAGCTTCAAAGGTTACAGATGGAATGAGTTCAGACAGCTCTAAAGAAAAACATCTGTTTACCTGAATTCGTTGCATATTCTTGTATATTTATCTATGCACATATATCTTAATAAATTCTGCAAGAGGATAAGACTAAAATATAACAATTTTGGTCTGCATTTTGAATTCCCATATTGTCTACTTTAAAAACTGAAAATTACTCAGAATTACATTGTACAAGCCCTCTTAAAAGTGTTTTATAGTCCATATTTCTATTAAAATATTGGTTCATTTTTTATAATGCACGTGAGTAATACTTAAACAGAAATATTTCTTAAACATAGGTTACCATTTCTGGTTTTATTCCTGCTATATATTCAAACAATAATCAACATTTTCACACATATAATTTAGGCATATCTTGTATTAGACCCTAAGTAAGTATCTTTTCTTTTTTTTATATTTCCTATTTAACTAAAGGAATCTAATTAACTGGGACCCCCTTCTGTGATGTGGTTATATAAAATGATGTGTAGATATTAACTCAAATTGCTCTCTTCATGCTTTTTTTCTTATTACCTCAGCATATTCCCTAACTAATCATTCTTTCATAAACATACAATTATTTTTCCATACTATGTATGAAGGCAGGAGCTAATTAACTGAGAGTGCTTTGATTTACCAACAAAATCCCCTCATTGAGATTTCATTTTCTGCTACTATCCACTCTCAAACTCAAAGATGTATAATTTTGTTGTAATTTCACGGTAACTTGGTAGTAGAGAATGAATGATAAGGAAAGGGAAACCTACCTCTATTAAACTGAGTGCTTGTAGCCATTGGAATTTTTATAGCATTCTGTTTCTCTGCTCAGAGTAAAGCATTCCATATGCTTGAGTCATTTATGGAATAATTATAGTTACTTTTAGTAGAGTAAAAATAAAACAACAATGAAAACCTTTTACCATAAAAAGTTTACTTGTTGAGGAGAAAATATTCCTTTTTCTTAAGTGAACAAAGCAAACTCTATTTACAAAGCTAATTTTATTGAACTTTGGACCCCTAATTCTAGAGATCAAATCCCAGGTGGATAACTGAATTATTCTACCCAGAAAGAAAGGATTAGTGGGAAAACCAAAACACTGGGTTTTCTTTTTTTTTCCCAGAGTAGTGCCACCTTTTTCCTCTTTAAAAAAAAATTTGAGCTTTTTAGATTTATCTAGGAGTTTGTTTTTTTCCCATTCTTTATAAAAATTCCAGTATATGTCTATCCAAAGTGCTACACTATCACAGTTAATTTTGGGGATAAGCATATAAGCTGGTTCCCACTTTTCCCATTTTACAAACAAAAAAATAGATTCAGAGAAATTAAGCAATTTTAAAAAAAGAATTATTAAAAAAGGGGGGATGACAGGTGGCATTGTGATTGAGGGCACTGGGCTCCCCATGCCTAATTGTGGTTCGAGTCCAGCTCTGATGGCTTGCTTTCTCACTTTCCCTCTCTCTCTACCTCATTGTCCCTCTCTAGTCAAATTAAAGTAAATAAAGTTAAATAAAAATAATTATTTAAAAAAGAGAAAAAGTAATTAGCTAGTAAGTAGTAAGATTCCAGCTCAAGTATCTCTGATTCCAAAGACCAAATTTTCCCCATCTTTGTCATGACCTGAAGATCCCAATAGCATTAAGGATGTTTGAAGTAGTGATCCCAAACTAAGTGAACTGAAAAATAGAGAAGGTGCTGGTCTGAAAGTAGGCTACATGAAAATTAAGATTCTGAAGATGATACAGTTACTCTCAGTGTAAATATTATCAGTGTGAGTAGGTGGATAAGACTATTTGAAGAGATTAAATGGGAAATTGGAAAGTGAGGAATTGGGATAGATTGGACAAATCGGGAAGATGTGATAAATATTTAGAACTTAAAATTGATTACCGGGCTTAGTGCTTAGCTGAATAAGAAGGAATTAGGAAGAGAAACTCAATAATCATGCTGAGGTTTTTAGCTTAAAAAATTGGATGGATATGAGTAACATTAACTGAGATTTGGCACAGATGAAGGATGTGAAATGAGTCATCCTAAATTTAGTTTTGGATGTGTTGAATTTGTAGAGACTTTGGCACATTAAAGTGATAATAAATAAAGAATTTTATATTGAATATGGAAGCTTTTCCATGCTTAGACGTGGGATAGAAACGAATATAAATATAGAAATTTAGAGAGCGATTGTTGATATCCTTTGAGAAACTGAGATAAGAAAGATTAGAGATGGGAAAACAATGGAGAGGGGATAATAAGAGAGTAATATCTTGAAGATACGATATTTGACTCTGTTTTGAAAGATTGTATAGAACTTGAAATATTGGAGATTCCAGATAAAGAAGAGCTCGCCAGTCATAACAGTTTCCTAAAATAGCTAGAAGCATTAGGAAATGTGAAAGGACAAGCTAAGGAAAACAAAAAACAGAAAACAAAAACCTTCTTAATCATTTTATTAAGAGAGAATAAGTAGAAAGTAAAGAAAGATGCAGATAGATGCTTTGGTAAGTAAAGGCTGAGGAGTTTCTGTTTAATGCTCTATGTCCTGTCTGATGAAGTCATCTTTTCAAACGACAGCAGGATATGTTTTGAGTGTGCATGCATGAGGGAGGAATGGTCTGGGAAATTAAACTCAAATATAAACTGCTAATTTTTGCATTTCAAATCTTCTGACATTAATTTACAAATCATCAATAATTTAGAATGTATTGCTTTACATATATCCGTTTGAAGTTCACTCCATTTTATTTTCACATGAAAAATAATTAGTTGTGCTATGGTATCAGTGACTCTGGAGAAATTAACAGATTTTAATGTCTATAGTATTAATTACAAAATGCTGATATATAACAACTAATTCTAAATCATACTATCACTACAAACATTAGTAGTTGTGTAATTGTGCAGATATAGAACACTAGTGAGTGAATACAGTGGAAAATATTTTTCCTGGGACCAGCAGTTGGCGTAATGGCTGTGTCACTGGACTCCCGTGGTTCACGTCCCATACCCAGTGGCTTAAACTCACGCCAGGCATGTGTGCGTGCATGCCCAAGATCCCGAGAGGAGAATAGAGGAGAATGAAGGGAAGGGATTGCAGAGTGGACATTCCCCTAGGGGGTGATTTCTCACTTTCTGTCTCTCTCACTCTGTCTTTCTGGCGAGTGCATGTGCCCTATAGAAAAAATCTCTTCCCCAAAAAACCAAACTGAAATATATATATATATATATATATTCCATATTTTGTGTTGTTGTTATTTTTGTTTTTTAGGGTTTTTACCATAGGATGTGTGTGGTTGCAACAGAGACTTAGAGAGGGAAAGTGACAAATTACCCCTAGAGTGAGGTCACACCACACTTTCTTCTCCATTCTCCTCTTGCGATTTTAGGCACGCACACACACAGGTCCTATGTGATTTTCAAGCCTCTGGGTCTGGCAATTGAACTGCAGTTGGCTGTTTGGAAGTCCAAAACCTTAACCACTATACCACTATTCCAGTTTCTAATATGCTCTCAAGGAAAGAATTATAATGGAAAGGCCCTTACAAATAAAATTTCTTTTTCTTTACTTTTTTTAAAAATTAGTTAATTTATTTATATTTATATTCAAATACTGTATATCATTACAGCATACCAAATGAACTTTCCCATCCTTAATACACCGTATATTGGTTCAGTCAAAGATGAAGATATTTCTTTGGCTTCTGATTGTGTTAGTGTAATGAAATGTATCTTCAACCAGTGGTTCTTAACAATGATTTATCCCATAAATACAAAGCAAGTCAAGATAGACTACACCATTCTGACGGCTACAGCTCACTAACCATATTTTTTTTTGGAGAGGTCTTTTTTTTGTTGTGGTTGTTTTGTTTGTTTGTTTGTTTGTTTGCTATAGGGCATGTACACTCGCCAGACAGACAGAGAGAAGATAGAAAGCGAGAAATCACCTCCCAAGGGGGATGGCCACACCACAATCTCTTCTCCTCCATTCTCCTCTAGGGATCTTGGGCACACACACACGCGCCCGGCGTGAGTTTAAGCCACCGCGTCCGGGACTCGAACCACGGTCGACTACATGGTAGTCCAGCGACATAGCCATTACACTAAATGCTGGTCCCACTAACCATATTTTTTAATCTCCCTATTTTTTTAATCTTTTAGGAATGATTTTCTTTAACTTTTACTTATTTATTTATTTTAATTGTACCAGAGAAGGACAGAGTGAGAGAGAGAGAGAGAAAGTGAGAAAGCCAGCCACCAGATCTGGCACTTGAATCATGGTCGGCCGTGTCAGAGTCCAGCACCCTTAACCGCCATGCCATCTGCCAGCTGCCTATTTAAGAAAAAAAAAATTACTTCATATATTTGAAAATAAAATTTAAAATTACATGAGAAGTACATGCTTAGTGTCTTAAATACAAATGAATGTTTATGTGTGTGAATGTTAGTTCCTTCACATGTTTATCTATTTGCCAATACATATCTACAGCAATAAGGGTTTTTCTTTGTTTATAGATATATGACAGTGCAACTTTTTTTTTTTTTTTTTTTAGAGATTTTTCTTGTTGGGG
>NW_006159448.1:3604872-3614530 GCF_000334495.1 Tupaia belangeri chinensis | reverse complement strand
AGAGATTGTTGCTGTTGGGCTTGCGTGCTTGCTGGAGAGAGAGAGAGAGAAAGTGAGAAATCAGCCCCAGGGGGGGATGGTAATACAGTAATCCCTTCTCTTCCATTCTCCTCTCGGGATTTTACACGTACCCCAGCTTGAGTTTTAAGCCACCGTATCCAGTACTCGAACCGCAGTCAACCACATGGAAATCCAGCGGTGTAACCATTATACCATCTGCTAGTCCCACAACTCACTTTACTCATTTAACAGTAATTATGAACAGCCTTCTAGATCAATTTTCTGTGATTGCATGATATTCCCTAGTATCAATGTACTACCAATTCCTATTGAAAGATAGGCCGTTGCTACTTTTTTGGCGGTGGGAGGTGGGAGAGATTTTTTTTGCGATATGGCGTTTGTGCTCGCCAGACAGAGAGAGACAGAAAGCGAGAAATCACCCCCCAGGGGGAGATGGCCACGCCGCAATCCCTTCTCCTCCATTCTCCTCTCGGGATCTTGCGCATGGATGCACACGCGCCCAGCGTGAGTTTTAAGCCACCGGATCTGGGACGCGAACCGGGGTCGACTACATGGGAGTCCAGCAACATAGCCATTATGCTAACTGCTGGTCCTGGCTGTTGCTACTTTTACATGCCTTTTACAACATATTCAGTGAGTAATATATATGTGCTCATCGGAAATGACAGAAGGGATTAATTAAAGTACATTGGGTAGCCCTATGGCCTGGTGGTTAAGGGAGCTAGCTCTCATATACTTGACTATGGATCAAATCTTGGCTATGCGGCTTGGAAAACATATTGGATGTGTATGAGTGTGTGCCCCAAATCCCTAAATAATGAAGAAATGGAAGAGAGGAGACTGCAGTGTGACCATGCCACACTGGGGAAGGTCCTTTTCCCTCTCCCCCTCTCTGTCTCTGTTTGGCGAGCATATACGCCTTCTGCCAATTAATAAAAATGCATCAAGATGTTCAATTTTAGTATTCAAATTTGCTAATCACTATATAAAAAACTAAAATAGGAAACATTAGAAATTATAGAAGTTCTAACACTTGAGTTAATAATCATTCAAATTAGTCTCATTATAAGCTATGTAACTTTGACAGATCATTATAAAATATATAATTTTATAACAGATCATTTTCTTTTATACCTATCTAAAATTTGATGAGCCCCATGAAAGTATAGCTGCAAGCTTTCACCAAAAGTTGCCCAGGATTGCACAGTTTAGAATTTTTTTCTAATGAATTTATAGTTTAATTTATGGGCCATTAATCATGTGATAGAGAAGACTTGATGGATAAAGATGTTAATTAACCTTCTTTTCTAAATTTTTGATATATTAATTGGTTTTAAGTAATCGTGGATAGTCTGTGATAGATAGATAGATAGATAGATAGATAGATAGATGATTGATAGGTAGATAGATACAGATGTTAGATAGATAGGTGATAGATAAATAGATGATAGATAGATAGATGATTGATAGATAGATAGATAGATATAGATGTTAGATAGGTGGTATATAAATAGATGATAGATAGATGTATCTTTATATTTCAACAATTATAGGATGAATTTTATGCTATATAGTTTTGAAATAATGATTAAAACTTAAGGAATAACTCAGTGAGTCATAACAATGCCTAATCTTTTTAAAAAATATTAAAATTAGATTGCCTGTCTTAGAAGGCCCTTGCATTCTCTGCCTCTGTTTGTGTCTCTGTCTCTCTTTTTAATTACGATAGACATCATTACTTCACAATAAATGATAACTGGCATAAGTTTTATGAGATGTTGCCCTTCGCATCCCATCTCAAATTTGCATTTATGTTTTTGATGGATTTGTTTGCTTTTGTCTATTTGCAAATAGCTAAATACTAGTATATATTTCATAGTCCTAAAATGTACCCAATAGCAGATAATAGTGTTATTCAACAAGTATCTTGATGCCAGAGAGTGACGTCAAATTCCATTAACTGTGATATTTTCATTCCTTCTATAATTGCTCTAAAAAAGGGACGTCAGATTCCATTGACTGTGATCTTTTCATTCCTTCTATAATTGCTCTAAAAAAATTGATATTTTACATAAACTCTATGGGCATAATTATAAGTAAACATAGATCATTAGCCTAGATAAGATACCAGATGGAAAAATAAAAATATGGAATCTGAAAAGTTAAAAGACTGCGCTGCAGTCAGGAAATTCAGATGAAGTATTGTGTTTATTCCACATTACTTTCAAATTATTTTCTTTATGACCATTTACAAAACAAAGAGATTTTAAAATATCTTCTCCTGGATGTCTATGAGTAAGACATTGCATCACATATGGCTGAATGTTAATAGTATACACAATTTCAATAATAGAAAAATAATAGACAAAGAACAGATTGGAAAATTAATATTCTAACTGGGAAGAGAATGTTTCATGTAGATGTGCTTTTTTTTCCCCTTAGTAGTAATGATTTCTTTTGCATGTAAATGAAATGGTTGCAGGCAAAGTGTAAAGTTGTCTTGGTATTATATTATTTCAATGTTGTTTGAATTGGCTTAGGTTCGATTTTTTTTTCTTTTACATTATCTGGAGGCTGTGAATCTATATTCAGAGCATCTGTAGAATCATAACATCTTCTCGGCAATCGCTTTTGAAAAAAAAATGCGTTTCCCCATAATTAGAAATGTGTTCTAATTAGGGGTTGGGTGTTTATATAAGTTTAAAAAAGAGTTATATCACCAAGCATTGTTATTAGATGCTTTGAAAAAAATATGTTTTTGTGAATGTGATCATAATAAACCTCCCTTTAGAATATAAGAAGTAATTCATTCTGTGTTAAAACAAATTATTTAAAATGGAGTGCAATGACCAAAAACCTTTGTGAAAGAGAATTTGTTTCTCTTTTCTCCAACTCCTCTGGGAGTATTTTAAAAATGGTAGATGGACGCAGACTTCTCCTTTCCTTTTTTTTTTTTCTCATTGGGTTATTGCAAATCTACTATGAACTCAGAAATTAGAAAAATATCCATTTGTGTTTGGCTGAAGTAAATGCTAATGATGATCTCTTTTTTTTATCATTTTCTTTATTGATCTCCCAGTACATATTTGTCTGAGGTATATAAAACAGTAAAGAAATGTTTTACTATTATTTATTTATTTATTTTTTATCATCATACTCTTGTTTATATTACATTGAATCACATATAACTTTACAGTGTATTACATTTCTTTTTCCAGAAGGAATACCAAGTATAATCAGTCAATACAGAGACAATAAAATCCCCATTTCATCATCTAATAGCTTTTCATTTTTTCCCAATTATTATTATTATTATTCCAATTATTATTTTTTAAATTTTGGAATTTTATCACTTTTTAAAATAGATGCTAATGAACATACCGTCCACTACAATACATTTAAACACTTGAGCAGCTGCAGTTTTAAAGAAGCTTTCTGTGCTTCTCCTTAGTATTACTTGAAAAAGTTTAGAGCATTTTGTCTCCCCTCTGTCTCCTTCCTGTAGAAGTATTCAGTAAAGTCCCGTCAGTGACTAAGAGGGCATAATGAGGAGATGGCCTAATTAAAAGTTCCAGGGCTAGTCAGTGTTAACTAGATAAGGAAGGGACATTAGCTCCCTCTTTTGTTTTTTTAGTTTTTAGTTTCTAGGAGGTTTTTGCTATAGGTCCGTGAGCTCATGGGAAAGACAGAGAGAAACAGAAAGACAGAAAGCAACCCCCAGGGAGGATGGCCACATTGCAATCTCTTTTCCTCCATTCTCTCCTCTTGGGATTTTGGTGTGTGCGCACAAACACACACACACACACGTGACTTGTGTGAGTTTTAAGCTGCGGGTCTGGGACTTGAGCCACGGTCAACCACATGGGAGTCCAGTGACATTACCATTATGCCATCTGTTGGTCCTTCATCTTTTGTTTTCAAAAATTAACTTAACTTGGGGCCAGGAGGTAGTGCAGTGATTAAGGCACAGGATTCCCACATGGCCAGCCAAGGTTCAAGTCTCGGACCGGTGGTTTGAAAATAACACTGGGAGCATGTGCATGCTTGCTCAAACTTCTGAGGAATATGGAGGAAGAGGGATTGTTACATGGCCATTCTGCCTGGGAGGGTGATTTTCACTTTCCCTCTCTTACTCTCTCTGTCTCTCTCAGGTAAGTGTACACACCCTATGGGAGGGGAAAAAAAAAAAAAACTAAACTGGGACCAGCAGTTAGCATAATGGCTATGTTGCTGAACTCTCATGTAGTTGACTGCGGTTCACGTCCCGGACCCAGTGGCTTAAAACTCATGCCGGGTGCGTGTGCGTGCGTGCCCAAGAGCCCGAGAGGAGAATGGAGGAGAAGGGATAGTGGCATGGCCATCCCCCTGGGGGATGATTTCTTGCTTTCTTGCTTTCTGTCTCTCTGTCTCTGTCTGGCGAGCACACGTGCTCTATAGCAAAAACCTCTCCAGAAAAAAAGAAAAAAAAAAACTAAAATAAATATAAATAAATAAACAAACATCTTGAAATAATCTATTTAACAGTATAAATGCAAAAATAAATAAATAAATTGGAAAAGTGGAAAAATCTGGATATAGTGTATTTTTCAGTTGGGACCTTACTCGGTTACAAGTAAAAGGAAACCCAATGTAAGTGTCAGTAACACATAGGTTTTTTTTTTTTTTTTAAATAATTATTTTTTTTAAAATTTATTTTTATTATCATCATAATCTTCTTTATATTACATTGGATTACATATAACTTTACAGTGTATTACATTGCTTTTTCAAAAGGGAGTAACACATAGTTTTTAAGTGTTATTTCTTTACACGCTAGAAATCTGAAACTGGGGAAACATTGCAATGGGTTGGTTCCATGGATCAGTGCTATCAGGACCAGGATCTACGTTAGTTTGTTGACCTTTGGCTTTGGTCTTACAATGGCAGCGCCAGTTTTAAGTGTTACATCCAAAGACAGAAAGGAGAGAGAGGCTCCCTCAGCTCTACTGTCCTTTCCCACAATTCCTCTAGTTGACATTTGCTTTTATTTTTTGGCTTAGAAATTTGCTGCATGTTCACAACAAGTTGCAGAGAGAGTAGGGGAGTTGTTATTTAACTTTTTAAAAATCACAAGATTAGTGTGTTAGGAAGCAAGGGATTAGGATGGCTGTTGGTTTAGTCAGCCAGGATCTGACACAGAAGTGTGGGAGCAATAGATGCAACAGGCAGACAATAACAACCTATCTGAGGACTCCTTTCACTGCTTTGAGGAGGAAATATTTTCCCAATTATTATGAAATCAGAAATAAGCAAATGGTAAACACATAGTAGCTTTTGTTCAGAGAAACCTTATGTAAAGATTTGTTCCCTTCTTCCCTTAATTAGAAATATTTTGGAATTGTGCTTTTGTTTAAAAATATACGGAACACTGAAATTATTGTAGGATTGGCTGCTTTAAGGGTTGACTTAAAATAAAATGTATGTAAATATTTATAGAAGTAAACCGTTCAGTTATTTATTCACGGAACAATGATTTATTTACTGCTTGTTTTCATTGCACAATAAACTAGGCTCCAAAGAAGTACAATGATGTCTATGAGACAGTTGCAGCACTCATGACTTAGTTTATTTTATGAAAGTAAAATCATTATTATTTTACTTTCAAACTCTGAATATGCTTTTTTATCATTACATAGAAAAGAGATGAATAATGTACTTACTCTAGGGGAGTTAAGTGTATGTAGAGAAGTGAAGAAACTGAATGATTGAATCTTGGGATCGTCCTACATTTAGAAATCAGAGAAATAAGAACAAGTAGCAAGAACGACTGAAAAGAACTGACTAGATAGAAGAAAAATTAGGAAAAAATAGTACATGATGAAACTCAAGGGGTGAGAGTGTTTTAAGAAGGGGAAAATGACCATTCATTTAAGATATTACCAGACCGATTAAGATTAGTGTATAAGAAATGACTGATTGAACAATGAGGAAATCGTTGGTGACCTGGATAAGGGCTGATTTAGTGGAGAGGGAGAGATTTAAATTGTGATGAAAATTGGTTCAAGAATCAAGGAAATGGAAGTGAAGTGAGAATTACTGATAAACCATTTCCAAACTAAATACAAAACACATATATTCTGCTATTTCCACAATTGTTTCAAATACTAAAATGTCACAAGTGGAGGAGTTTCAGTATTTTTTTAAATTTATTATCACCTAAAATAACCCAGTTACTATTTGATTAATAATGACAAGAATCTTCTTGCATAGCCATATTAATAGAAGGGATAGAGGAAGAAAAAGTAAAAAGGGTGATTCCTAGCCTCATAGGGCTTAGAATTTATCTGGAAGTAGAAAGAGACTAATTATAAACATATTAATCAAGTTTGGTCTGGAGTATATAAAAGAGACACATAAATACTTAGGAGAAATACTCTTGTAAATATAATAGCAAGATGGGAAGACATGGGTCACAGAGATGGTAATAAAAATCAAACCACTTGCTAGCCTTCCCTACTTTATATGGGGAACATAAGGTTGTTCCTATGGAAATTAGCAAATTATAAAAAAAAAAAATGAAGTGGCCTTTTTCAGAATAGCAATGTTTATCTTTTTTAATTAAAGAAGTTTCATTAAGCTTTAATATTTAATGCCAAACTTTAAATTCTCCAAAAGTGAGATGCCATTAAGGCCTCAAAATTAGCAATGAGATTCAGATGGACTTACTAAGGCCTCTGGCTCCTGCGGGAGTTACTTGTGTTACTCAAGGTAAATAGCACCTCCAGGTACAACAGTGTATATGAGAATTTTAGATGTGCTCAGTTTTTCAAAGATAAGAATAAAACCAAATTGAAACAGCAGAATTCGTTGTTCACAAGTGAAGTCAAACAACATAAAATAATATAGTCTATTAGCAAAACAAACGGGAACAGAAGAAGAAAGAAAAGGGAAAAAGGCCCTGAGCCATGCTTTTCTCTTTTTCTATTTTCAATGTCCTCAGAGAAAAAACAAGGTATTAAAAAAAAATTTAAAGGAAATGACAACATGCTGTTTGTGATTCTTTAATAAAAAAATTTATTTTTAATGTGAAGCTGCTAATAAGGTCAACATAGATTGAGATTTTGAAATTAATAGAAATACTAGGTTGTCATAAAAGTCATGATATACTTTTTGTTTTTCTATGCAAAAATGTGTCATGACTTTTCCAACAACCAGATACTTGCGGAAATTTGGAGAGTAGAATAAAACAATAAATAGGTTTGCATACTCTTCAGCATCTCAAATTCATAGATTGGAAAAGACTCCGTATGTTCAAATATTATCTTTCTCCTGATTTCTGCATGCCTATGAAAGATATCATTAACCTCAGGCAAGGGATTCAGCCCTTTTTATTCCACCATTGTCTCTCCTCACTGTTGAGTTTATCTTTCGCATCAGCTTTGCTGTTGTCAATGCTTTTTTCCTCTATCTCTTATTCTATACCACCCTAGTTTATCATTATCACTGATGAAAACTATCAAAATTGAAAACTAGCTTTGGAGAATATGAAAGTATTAAAAATCGTAATGGACACTAGAGACAAAGTGGAAGGATAGTGTGGGAAGGAAGAGTGAAGGAAATTTGGGGGGGAAATGGAGAGGTAAGACACTTGAGGGACACAGATAAGGTTGATGAGGATGTGTATGGTGGTCTCAACTGAGCTAGACTGAGGTGCATATCATGCTGGTTAAAGTCTCTTCACATTCTAAATGATGTGTAGTGATTTTATGTATGAATAATAATAAAAAGTATAGAAATAAAAAAAAAACAGCCTTGAATACATCTTCATTTCCCTGCATACTACCTTGCAGCTTGCTAGCAGAATACTTTTCCTAATATACTCTTATAATCACATTTTAATGACAAGAGTAAAGATTTTGGAGCAAATGATGCCAAGAGTATAATCTTGACTATCCACTCAAAAGGCTTGTGACCCAGGACAAATTATATAACCTACCTCAGATTCATCATGTGTAAAATACCATTCTTATAAAAATGTTGGAAGAATTATTTGGCACAACACATATATAATATTTAGTAAAAGTAAATTTCTCCACTAATCCTGTAAGAATTGCCCAGTGACCATGTACAGATGTCAAAAATCCTAGTATTTTCCTCATGACAACCTAGTTCTCCTACTTTTTCCTTCATATTTTATCCAAAACAATCTACTTCAAAGGTGCCAACACCCAATGAACTTTGGGAGGTCTCCACAGCAATAAACACAGCTTCCAGTTGGCCAATATAAGTAGAAAACACATCATCTAAATAAAGAGGAGTGATAGTGCTTTTTTAAAAAATCTAAATTTATTTTTATTTATTTATTTTGCAATAGGCCACACATGCTCAGCAGAGAGAGAAAGAGAGAGAGAAAGCAAGTCACCAGGTCCAGGACTCAAACTGTGGTTAGTCATATAGTAGTCCAGTGCCCCAACCACTCCCCATATCACCTGCTGTCCCCAAAGAGTGATATTTCTTGAGGACACTTTCCTTATCCTCCTTTGTGAGCATTTTATCAAAACCATTTTTTTTTTCAGTCTAAGGCAAGGTTTGAGGAATCTGAAATACAGTAAGAAAAAGTATTAGAAATGCTTTATATAGTGAGCTGTATAGTAGAAGAACATACCAAGGTATTCCTTCAAAAAATAATTGTGAATTCCCTAAAAATGGGGCTATTCTAAATCTGTGTTACATAGTGATGCCCAGCAGACTTAACATGAATGCACAGGCTTAATGCTTTGCTAGATAGGGTAGATGCCACTTACCAATGGAATATAATCTTTGTTAGCAACACAGATATCTGAAATTACAGTGTATAAAGTAAGTGGGGATTTCAAAATGAAGAACAATGTAAAATGGGAACAGAGAATGATTTATCTTTCCTCTACTTTCCTTCACAGAGCACTGCTTACATAATATTTTCTGTTCTATTACAACGCTAATAGATTTCTTACCATGTTAAACAATTTTGGTAGGTAATGTACTGAGGTTATAAGTGCTGTACCCTCATTTTCTTTCACTTCTTTTAGTCTCATTTTTAATCCGTTAGCCTATTGTTTCCAATTACCTCGTCCTTGTAATGAAAAGGTGATAGGATACTGTAGTACTTAGTGGCTAGTGTTACTTTAAAATGAAATGTTTATAATATTTTGGTAGCATTAGTAAATATGTTGATATATGTACTAATCATATAACAGTTCATAGGTTATGTTAAAACTACTGTGTTGATATAGACATTTATGATATTGTGTAATAGGTATAAACTAAAAACTAAATCTGAGCACGAAAAATCCATCTAAGCTCTTAAAAGAGTCTTGTTTAACGAACAGTTCTTTCTGGACTAATTCCCTTCCAGCCTTTTGCCTGTAACATTTCATAGGCGTCCACCTGCAGTCGTGCTATAGATTGCTTCTCAGTAGGCTGAGGTGACCTGGGAACCCAGGTTTTGATTCCCGGCCGGCCCTAATAGCTGGGCGGGGTTGTACAAGCCTACAATTCCAGCTGCTGGAGGGCTGACACAGGAGGATTGTGATACAGTGAGATACTGTTAAAAAAAAAAAAGGCAAAAATACCACACACATGTACACACATACAATCCATAAATGTAGAAATTCTTAGG
>NW_006159448.1:3567752-3603639 GCF_000334495.1 Tupaia belangeri chinensis | reverse complement strand
TATATATATATATATATATATATATATATATATATATAAATGGATATTTGACTATGGAAAAAATACATAGGAATATATATTGCCTATAAACAAAAGGAAAGAATTACTTTGAAACTGTGAGACATTTTTCTCAGAAGCTGATTCTAGAAAATAAAAAAGATTAGAGTTCCGTATTGGCTAAATGGTAATGGCTTTACTGAAAGACTTCTGTAATGCTGTGTTATTGAATAAAAACTATGTAGGAAACAGGTTTTTATCTCACATATGAAGACAAGACGGGAAATACTGAGATTTGCTCAGGAAGGTTGAGAATGCATTGTGAATCGTTTGCTTCATCACTTACACTTCTGGTCATATTTAAAATGTAGCGTAGGTATCTCAAGCCCTTATCAAAGAACGAAGACACACTGCGATACACTAGGATCTTATCATGTAAAACCTGCAACTGTCAACTGGTGTCTTCCTCAGAGTCCAACCCAGATAACTTTCATTTGCTGAATAAGAAAAGATGTGTCATATTTATAGAGCAGGTAGAATTCTGGGTCAGGATAAGCACAATTTACAAGAGGAAAAAAATAATAAAACTTCTGTTAACAGTAGTTCTCCTTGCCCTAGGCAATAACCCTTAAAATCTCTTCTGGGGAATATCAATGTTTCCTAGTGTTTCAAGGTCTCTTGTTTCATAGCTGAACTGTTTTGAGGAAGACAGAACCGAGTAGCAGTAGAGTAGGCACTGTCACCGTAATGATAGTTACAGCTCATCTCTGCCCTTCTTAAAGGAAATCAAGTTATTTAAAGTAAAAACAGAATGCTCTTAGCTGCTTTCTTACCAAAAAACAAAATGAAGCTAAAAAAAGCATAATTTCACTTATAAACTTTGTATTCAAGGATACAAGTATTTAATAAACTATAATGCACACAGAAAGATTATAAACTGATAGAAGAGAATTAAAATACTGTAACACAACTAAATATAAAATTAGTCTATAAACCCCCCCAAAATGTGCATTTTATATTCTCCACTGTCAGATATATGTATTGAAGAACAACCCAATGATCGATATTTATGTACTCTAAAAGAACTGAACTATTTTTAAAAAGAGAAGCAATACAAGAGAGCTGAAAAATTAATGGATTTTGAGATTCAAAGATTAAAATGTTTGTGTTAGTTATTTATATTTCACCTTATCAAGGCATCTTAACTTCTCTGAGAGTCTGTTTCCCTATTTAATATGAGAGTTATAAGATCTATGTTGCAAACTTTCTGTGAAACTATACAATGTATGTATAAAGAAAATGTTGATTATAAAATATATATAATAATAGGTATTATTTGAATAGAAAGTCCACAAATTATCTAAATTATTTAAAGTCTAAGAGTAGATTATAAGGTAAATATTTGATTTACCTTTATGAGTGGGAATGATTTCTATAACAAAATAGGAAATATTTTTAATTTAAAAAAATTTTTGGAGAGGTTTTTGCTCTAGGGAACATGCGCTCGCCAGACAGAGAAAGAGACAGAGACAGAAAGTGAAAAATCACCCCCTGGGAGGATGGCCATGCCAGAATCCCTTCTCCTCCATTCTCCTCTCAGGATCTTGGGCACGCACCCATAGGCGCCCAGCATGAGTTTAAGCCACCGACTCCAGAACGCGAACCGCGGTTGACTCCAGCGCCATAGCCGTTATGCTAACTGCTGGTCCCAAGTTTTTTTTATTTTTTAAAAGGATTTTGCCACAAAGCATGTGTGCTCACTGGAAAAAGACAGAGGGAAAGTGAGAAATCCACCCCATCTCCCCAGGATGGATGGCCACACCACAATCCCTTCTCCTTCAGGAATTTGGGACACACACACACACACACACACACACACGTGTATTTCTTTTATTTGAATTTATTTTTTCCTATGTTTAAACTGCTTATTTAACTAATAAAATATTGAAAGTGTTCCTGTTACCAAAGTTTGTATTCCTTGTCTTGGTTAGGAATTATGAATGGTAGTCTACAGCAGAGCTTTTTGTTCTTTCTTTTTTTTTTTTTAGAGAGAGAGATATTTTACTACAGAGTGTATGTGCTCACCAGAGAGACAAAGAGAGACAGAGAGGCACAAAATAGAAATTACTCCCCAGTGGGGATGGTCATGCCACAATCCCTTTTCCTCCAGTCTCTTCTATTTTTGGGAATGCAAACATACATGCCTGGCATGAGTTTTAAGCTCCAAGGTCCAGGACTTAAACCGTGGTCGACTCTGTGGGAGACTTATAATGTGACCATTACACCATCTGCTGGTCCCCTGCAACAGGTTTTAGATCAACTGTATTTTATTAATGGCAAGAGTAAGTTATGAAACATAAAATAAATCTGAGGATACATGAACTCTGGTTCATGAATAACTCATGCTTTTATCTGTAGCCATTATAAGTTTTGCAGAAGGGTAAGATACAGGATGACAGCCAATATTAATTCAATTTTCAAAATAAAATGTAAGTTTACATAGAATTGTCACATTCAACTTGGCTTTACAAAAAAAATCCATTTAGGATATGTTTATTAGAGACAGTAATAAATTTACCTTCCTAGCACGTAAAATTTGCTGGAAATAACACTGACACTGCATTATGAGCAAATATATATATATGTATATATATATATATATATATACTTGCTGGAATATAATGTTATAAATTAAATTTAAAAATTCTTTATCTATCTTACCTTTTTAGAACTTTTCATGGATTTAACATACTTTGCATTGACCATATTAGTCAAATACCAGTTTTGCCTTTTTTTTTCCCCAAAAGTTTATTTCTGCCATGACAGAGAGAGAAAGAAAGACAGACCCCCAATGGAGTCTTTATGCTGCGATCCACACTCGGCCCCAGCCAGCCTGGATCATGAACATAGGCGTGTTTAAGGAGGACACCAAGAATGATTCCAGCACCCTTCCGTTTAGGTCCAGTTACATTGTTATTGCACATTGTTTGGCCCCAGTTCTACCAATTAAAAAAAGATACTACCATTTATTTTAAAAGATAATCAACCCTTAAAATTAATGAAAAGGGGATACCAAAAAAATTTTAGTTTTTAAAAACATTTGTGTTTTGGGTCAGCCAGGTGGCATGGTAGGTAAGGTGACTGGATGCCACATGTCCAAGAGCATCCTTCAACTCCTAGACCTGGTAACTTAGAAAACACACTGGGTGCCTGTGCTTGTGTGCCCAAAACTCAGAGAAAAAAAATGGAGGAGAAGGCATTAGAGCATGGCTGAGGGATGATTTCTTCCTTTCTCTTTCTCTGTCTCTCTCAGCAACTGCATGTATCATAGAGCAAAACTTGTTTATAAAATTGCATTTTATGCATGAACTTTATTGACTTTACTACCATTTGTTGGTAATCTGATATCTGAATGGAATCGTTCAATGAAGGAAAATAGCTAGGTTTGCAAAACTAAGGTTTCATTCACCTTCTCACATTTTATATTCTCCAATAAGAGCTATAGCATGGTTCAAGCACAGTAATTAATGATGAGAACGTATCTTTTTAGATGAGTAATATAGTTTTGAATGGCAGTGCTGTTTTGTGAGCTATTTTCATTAGAAGATATAGAATACAATGCATTGTAGTCTCCCTGAATTGCTAAATGAAATTGAGAAAGCCAAATTATATGCTTTTAAATAAATTAATAAATTCACTTGTGATTCACTATCTTTATGATATTTGTGTCTTGAATAGTTGGAAGGTATTCGTTTCATTATACTATTTAAAAATAACGAAATAAGGAGGTCTACTAATTGATTACATCCTTTAGTCTAGGCCTCCACTTAGCTCTTGAAGTGCTCTATCTGTAATGCTTTAGTGGATCTCAGCTATGTTAATGGGCATCCAAAACACAAAACAACAAACAAAGTTACTTCTGTTCCAAGTTAGGGATTACAGAGTATTCTAGGTCCCTTTGTGTTTGACCCTTCTAATCTCAACAGTGTCATATCAGAGCCTCTTAGACATTCCTCTGACTCACATACTGGTGAAAACAGTCTCAGAAACAGCTTAGTTGGCAATAGCCAGCATTAGACCTAGGGGAGATATAAAGCAATTTAAAGGAGCAACTTAGATACCTATATTCTCTTTGTCCAAAATGCCCTCATAATTATTAGGAAAAAAAATGCTCATTTCTCCTATACCTGTATGTATGTGTGTATATATATAACACATGGTAATTAAATGTCTCAGATGCTTAAACTATAATGAATTGAAAATGTATGCAGAAATATTAGAAAGTGGACAGGGAATAAAAAGTTGATGTCTTAATTTAAAAAATGCAAAGTAAACATTCAAGAAAAAAAAGACCTTTATTACTAAACTTAAACATGAGTTTTTCTGTATCTTTCTTTAAATTTAATAAACTTACTATCTCAAAATAAATATAACTGTTGTTTAAATTAGAAAAATGTATACTAGTAAAAAGAGAGAAATTACCTGGCATGTGTGCATGCATGCCCAAGATCTCGAGAGGAGAATGGAGGAGAAGGGATTGTGGCGTGACCATCCCCCCTGGGGGGTGATTTCTCGCTTTCTATCTCTCTGTCTGTCTGGCGAGCGCACGTGCCCTACAGCAAAAACCTCTAAAAAAACAAACAAACAAACAAAAGAGAGAAATTAAATCACTGCATTTGTACCATCCAGAGACAACGACTATTTAGTGTATTATTTTGGATTATTCCAGATCTATTGGTTTATGGATCTATAGATGTTTTCCCATGCTGAGGTTCTACTGTTTTGTAATGCCTTTCCTTTTTGAGTTTATGGCCCTCATTTGTTTTAGCAAATTTTCATGTATGTATTATCTAGTCCATTTTTGCACTTCTCAAGTGATCTCCAAAAAGAGTCTATAGCTAGTTTGTCCAAACCAGAATCCAATTCATGACTGCATTTCACCTCCAATTGTTATGTCTAATAAGTCTTTTTAGATTAGATCATTATTTTTTCATGTTACTAAAGACAATTTTTTTTTTTTTGGGGGGACATAGGAAATTTGCACTCACCAGAAAGTGACAGAGAAAGACAATGAGAGGGAAAGTGAAAAATTGCCCCAGGGAGGATGGCCATACTGCAATTCCTTCTCTTTCATTCTCCTCATGCGATTATGGGCACACAGCATAAGGCCTGGCAGAATTTTCAAGCTGTTGGGTCTGTGACTTGAACTAAGGTCATCCATGTGGGAGTTCAGCACCTTAACCACTGTTCTACAAGTTGTCTTAAGAATGTTAATGTTCGGTGGACCAGCAGTTAGTGTAATGGCTATGTCACTGAACTCCCATGTAGTTGACTGCGTTTCGAGTCCTGGACCCAGTGGCTTAAACTCACGCTGGGCACGTGTGCATGCGTGCCCAAAATCCCGAGAGGAGAATGGAGGAGGAGGGATTGTGGCATGGCCATCCCCCCTGGAGTGTGATTTCTCACTTTCTGTCTCTCTGTCTTTCTCTGTCTTTCTGGTGAGTGCACCACCCTGTAGCAAAAACCTCTCCAAAAAAAAAAAAATGTTAATGTTCAACTTCCTCAGTTTTACTGGTGGTTTTTTTGTGGTTAATGATTTTCTTTTTCAAGAGTAAATTTTAGAGGAATATAAAGAATTTGGCTTTTTAACATGTCCAACAAAACATTTATATATGATGTTTAGGTAGCTCTTTTTTTCTTCAGGTTTTTTCTTTTCTTTCTTTTTTTTTTGAGTAAGAGGGATGATTGTTAATGTGTTCTTTTGCCTCTAGAGTTTCTGCAGAGTAGAATGAGAGAAAGAGAGAAGAAAAAGTTCAAATCAGCTAAAGAAACTACTGTGGAAAAATGGTGAAAATAAAAGCTATTAGTAAAACAGATATTACTATCTGTGGAGTTTTTAGATGTCTTATTTTGATTACGATGACCAACCTGAGTAGTAATGACACAACAATTAATCTCCACCAAAATAAGATGAAAAGAATGGAGCTCTCATTTTGTTTTATTGGAAATGATCCTTCTTAAGAGAAATAATAAAATCCAAAAAACTAAGATAGAGCATTTTTTTAAATAAAAGTGACATTATAACCTATGTGTTCATTATTATATACCAACCTATTCTTCTGTAAAATAAATAAGGCTAAATAGTTTAGAGTTTTATCTGTTAAATAATTGGGAAAGTCATGATGTATTTTTTCATGTATTTCTATGCACAAAATACGTCATGACTTTCTCAATAGTCCAATAAATATACAATTAACAAAATGTTGGAAACTATTCTCAACTCTACATAAATGTTTTGCAATAAAACGATTGGGTCAAGGAAACAAAACTACAATCTCCTCTATAATAGTGACTTTTTAGAAATATGTTATACACGTGAGCTGAAAATTATGCCTTGAGTTGAAAGCCTAAAATATTCCCTGAAATACATATTTAACTGGAATGCTCAAAAATATGATCTTACACACATGAAAACATTTCACAATGATGAGTTTGTGTCCATCGTATAGTTTAATTTTCTCAGCATAGATTTTTATATCTTTAGGAAATCCCATTTAGGAAAATCTAGTTGAATTATAGCAACATTTCAGTATGCTATAGTTCTTTGAGCTGTCAGGAACCAACCTTTAGGATGAAGCACAATTTTAGATTTTTCTACAGTCTTACATGAAATATAGCAGTCATAATCTTTAAAAGACATGACTTCATTTATAGAAAAAGTTACACAGATTCGTTTAAAGAGCACTTTAAAATTTCAAGCTTTTATTTAGGATCATCCACTATTATTATTTCTGAGCTATCTTTGGACAAAAGCTTATTTTGAGAGAGCAAATAAGTTTTTTTCTAATAAAATGCAGCTGTATATGTAGAATAGGTTCTCCTAAAAATAGGAATATAAGATATAAATGCCTTATTATGAAAAGCATGAGCATACAGGAAACTCTTCTTTTAGATTTTGGTATCTTTCATGGTTTTATGATCAAATATTTGTTATACCTATGTGTTTCATTCCAGGTTATTTGCTATGTCATACAAAATTAATATATTTCAGTACTCCAATCACTGAAAGCTCATAAATACCACCTATTTTAGAATAAGAAGTTAAAAATTGCAAACAGGGGCCAGATATTGGTAATCCAATTAGACCTCCATAGAAAGGTCCTGGGTTTTTGTCCCAGGGCCTCTGTGTACATGCCAGGTGTATGTGCCCCTGATATGGGCTAGACAAGCTTGAGGGAGGGTCATGGCGTATGGAGCTTATTAAAGGTACCTAGATCTTTCTCTCTCTCTCGGAAGAAATAAACCTCAAAAAAATAAAAGGCACAATTGGGGCCAGCAAGTGATGTGGTGGTTAAGGATACTGGATTCCCACACGGCTGATGGTTGTTCAAGTCCCAGACTCAGCAGCTTGCTTTCTCACTTTCCTTCTCTCTCTTTCTTTTCTTTTCTTTTTTTTTTTTTTTGCTTTGTTTTGTTTTTTAGAAGGTTTTTGCTATAGGGCACATGTGCTCGCCAGAGATAGAGAGACAGAAAGTGAGAAATCACCCCCCCCCGGGGGGGGTGGCCACGCCACAATCCCTTCTCCTCCATACTCCTCTCGGGATCTTGGGCACGCACAAACACGCATCCGGCGTGAGTTTAAGCCACCGGGATTCGAACCGCGATCAACTACATGGGAGTCCAGCGACATAGCCATTACACTAACTGCTGGTCCCAATACTATTTGTATTTTAAAATGTAATAATATTTAAAGTGCAGACCTCTTCCATGAGTATATTGTGTCTAGACCCACTTTTGATCATATTTGTGCCTGTTACCACTGCTGTGAAAACCTACCTGACCAATTATTTGTCTTTCTCCTGCCCACTTTCAGAGTTTGGCCTTTATCAGAGTTTCAAGTAGCAATTTTTTAAAAGAATTATGCTATTGAATTTTATTCATCATCATCATTATTTTTTTTTTTAATTTGACCAGAGAGAGGGATAGTGAGAAAGCAAGCCGCCAAGTCTGAGACTCGATCAGCCATGTGGGAGTCCAACACACTTTATCCACCACACCACCTACTGGCCCCTCAAATAGCAATTTTGACAATAACAATTTTCTTATTTCTGCCCTGTACTCCAGAGGCAGAGAATCTCCATACCACTCATTTTTGTTTTAGAACAGCGCTGCTCAACTGGGAGTGATGTTGGCAGACATTTGATAGCATCTAGAGAGTTTGTCACAACTAGAGCGTGGTGATGCTACTGGCATGTAGAATACGTAGGTCAGGGATGTGCCAAACATCCCTAGATGCATGTGACAGTCCCCTGTGACAAGCTAGTATCCTGCCCATGTCAATAGTGCCACTGTTGATAAAGTCTTTTAGAGAAAATACTGAAAAGAAAATTACATATGATAACAGTATTATTAAAACATGTTTTCCATTTATTCATAGATAATTGTAAAATTTTAAAAATTTAAATTGTTCCCATACCATATTTTGATATATGTGCTTCATTCTATTACCAAATTTTACATTTTTCCATCAAATGGCATGTTGTGGCTGCTTGTCTCCAAAGATTAGTTGTGTGTGCATGGTTTATTATTAAAATAAAGCAAAGCAAGACCAAAAACATCTCTTTTTTTACCATGAGAAATGTTTTGTTAGAGCCTTAATGTGTTTCGATTTGCATATCTTCTGAATGATTACTTTTATGCACTGTGCACAATGCCATGTTCATCTGCTGTTTCCTCTTCCTCTGTCTTCCCTCTTCATATCTTTTTTCCCTTCATTCTGGTTGGCAGAACTCCCCTGATTGCAGCTGGTGTCATTGGTGGTCTCTTCATCGTGGTCATCCTGGGTCTGACATTTGCAGTGTATGTTAGAAGGAAGAGCATCAAAAAGAAAAGAGCCTTGAGAAGGTTTCTGGAAACAGAGGTGAGGGGTTTCTTTCTCCTTTTCATGTGTTCAGGTATATTTATTAGCTTTGGATGATATTTAGTTTTTTAATCTGAGTGAAAATTCTGTTCAATTTCTTGATGAGAACTTGTGTTTTATAGTATGTTTAACAAAGATGATGAAGAATTATAGTATCATAGTTCATGTAAGCAAAACTGATTCCTGGCTTTAAAAGGGTAGATGGCAAGGGTCAAGGAAATTATTGTATTATGGGAAAGACAATCTACTTGTGTGTAGGAGGAGTAGGAGAGTGTGGGATCCCTTTAGCAAGCTCTGAGTAGAGGCTATTTCAATATCAACATAACCAAGGAAATAATTGGATACAGAGTATCTTAGTGGAAGAGCTAAAAAGAGAGAGAGAGAGAGTTTTTCTGTTCAGAATAAAATCTGATGGGCAAGCAATGTATGCTTTAGGATCAATAAGTTGGTAGTAAATAATCTTGTTATGGTAGCAGTGAAAGACTGTGATTACAGGGTAAAGCTTAGTGTTGTAATCACGCACAGATCTTAGAACGCAATTTATATTATGCATGGAGGTCATTATGAATATGTAAATGTTCCATAAATTATTATAATTTAAAATTATTGCTACATGAGTCTCTAGCATGCAAGCTGATAGATTTCATTGTACAGAACACAGAGGGTTAACAATTACTATGGACTATGCATTATCGGATCAGACCTTTCTCAACTCCCATCCTACCTCCTTCTCCTGATAGCACATTCATTTCTGTCTGAATAGTTCGGAGTAATTTTGTCCTGAGATTCAACATATACTATGTTTGCTTTGTCCTGTACTCAGTGTGACAATTAGACTTTTCCCATCAGCTGACAGGAATGGGAATATTCATTCATTCATAAATGTGGCAAACTAATAGTGAATTTAATTTTAGCACTTTTACTCCAAAAGTCAAACTACAGTGAAAAATCCTATGAAGGTTCCAGGAAGCCATTGCATGGAGAAACATGGAGAAATACATCATGACTTGCCCAACAACCTAATACTTTATAATTACATTTAGAAAAATACTTTCTAAGAATTAGTGTTATCTGACATTGGAATGGGATGAGTCACTGATAGACATAGTCAAGCAAATAGAGGTAGTCAATTATCTACATGAGTAAACCTAGTAGTAATTCCTATATTAGGTAGGTATTTACAGAAGATCCATTTGATCACTTTCAACCTTGCATATGTGAGTGAAATTTTGGGCACATCACAGGTGCTGTTCATATTTTCAACTTATCTATAGCTATGATGATTTAATTAGATAGAATTCCCCCTAATGGCCAACATGGGGAGTCAATAAAAGAATTCCAGAATGTGAAGTACACTGGAGTTGCAGTGGAAGTGAAGATTCCAGTCTTTTCTCTTCTTTCTTTTTTTAATTTGCTGTAAAGTGCATGTACTCCTTAGAGAGAGACAGAGAGGGAAAATGAAATGGAATACCACCTCCATGGGAATGACTGGCTCAACCCCTTCTCTTCCATTTACTTCTTGGGATTTGGGGCATACATACATATATACCTGGCATGTTTTTCAAACCAGCATGTCTGGGACTTGAACCACATAGTTGGCCATGTGGGGTTCAGCCATCTTAACCAACACACCACCTAGCTTCCCTGGAACAATCTCTCTCTCTCTCTCTTTCTCTTTTTTGTTTTTAGGTTTTTGTCATAGAGTGTGTATGTTCAACAGAGAGGCAGTGAGAGGGAAAGTGAGAAATCAATTCCCTAGAGGGATGACCACCCTGCAATCCCTTCTCCATTCTCTTCCTGGGGTTTTGGGCATGCATGCACGTGTGCACGTGTACGCGTGCACACACATACACACACACATACACACACACACACACACACACACACACACACACCGGGCATGATATTTTTTAAATTTTTTAAAATAAAGAATTATTTATTTAATTTTATCCATAATTATCATTATTCACCAATTTTCTTCAGGGCATGTGTGCTCACCTGAAAGAGAGAAAGAAAGAGGGAAAGTGAACCACCAGATCCAGGACTTGAACCACAATTTGCCATATGGGAGTCCAGTGCCTCAACCACCATGGCACTTGTTAGACCCCCAAAACGGTCTTTTAAAATATTTAAGAGATTGAATAAATAGAAAAGAAATTCTGTCACTCAATCATATGCTGGGAAGATTCACCGCTACAAAAAAGTTATGTTGATTAGTTTTGCTTTCAATTTTTTTCATAAAGAATTATTTCATTCAACTTTATTTATTTACTTATTTTCATTTCACCAGTGAGAGACAGAGCAAGAGAAAACAAGAGAGATAGAGAGAGACAGAGAGAGAGAGAAAGTGAGAAAGCAAGCTGCCAGGTCTGGGACTCAAACCACAGTTGGCCATGGGGGAGTCCAGCTCCCTTAACCACCATGCCACCTGCCAGCCCTGCTTTTAATTTTGTAATTCAGTGCTTAATAAAATGTCTTTCAAATTGACATAGTAAAAAGTAAATATAGACACATTGATTGATTTTACAGTTAGGCTCTATTTTTTTAAGTGCATTCATTTGTTTCTTTCATGAAAGAGAAAGAGACTGGCACTCCAACACGATCCCCATACTCAGTCGCAGCCAGCAAAGATCCTAGCCACATACGTACATGTCTTCAGACAGGGAGACCTCAGGATCGACCCCAGAACCTTCTCACTTGGCTTCAGCATCATTGCAGCATCACTTCTGGCTAGGGGGTTCTGTTTTCTGTAGAAGGCTGTCACTTAGAACCAAATTACCTTATATTTGGATGTTACAGACAGTCCTTTTTCTCTCTCAATAAATATACACAACTATGATTCTTCTACCACTATCAAAATACAAGAGGAACTCTTAAAAGGGTAATTTAAATCCTTAAATACAGAAGATAGATATCTGTTTTAGAGATAAAACCTTTAGTAAGTCTTGATATATTGTTGAAATACACTAAAGTTAATTAATTTTCCCCAAATCATTTTGCTACAGATTGTCTTTCTTCTATTACATGTTCAAAAGTAGGAAATACATATATTTTAAAACACACTTATTGAGATGTGCTGTGAACTTGATGCTTTATTAGTTTCTTTAATTAAAAAATGTATTAATGAGACGTGATCCTATCCCTTGGAGTGAATGATTTAGTAACTACAATATGCCAGGCAACTTTCCAGGATTTCAGACCCGTATTTTCTCATTTTATCCTTTAACAATCCTGTAATTATTACCATACCTGTTTCATAGAAATAAAGGCTCAGAAGGGTTAAATTTACTGTTTAAGCCTGTGAATGGTAGCACAGGTGCACTCATGTCCAAATTTAAACTCAATACTCTTTCTGTATATTCACTGCTAGTTTGCAAAATGACACTATGTTTTTTGTAAAGGAATAATGCTCAAATTTCTTAAAGAATGTGCTTGTAGTGGTGTTCTAAAAAATATCTAAGAATATGTAGAAGAAAAAACAGCTTGAGTAGAACTAACTTTGAGGGTTCAAAACATGAATTATTATGTGGTATATGCAATCTATGGTATTTGAAATATATTAATTATATCTAATCCAAAATGTTGAGGCCTCCTCCCCAACTTTGCATGTATTTTTTTTTTAAGTTTGCTATAGGGTGCATGAGCTCATGGGAGAGAGACAGAGACAGAGAGAGAAAGACAGAGAGAAAGGGAAAGTGAAAAAACACCTTCCAGAATCAGTGCCCACACCACATTGCCTTCTCCATTCTCCTCTCAGGGTTTTAGGCCTGCACACACATGTGTCCAGAGTATTTCTGAAGCCAGAGGGTGCAGGACTCAAACTATGCAGTCAACCACGTGGGATCCGGCTGCCTCATTCTCCATACCACCTGCTGACCCTTGCAATGTAATTTTAGATGAATTTTGTCAGTAACTTTAAAAAATGATTCATTAAAAGGTATGACTTGATGGTACAACAGTAATGTTTTCCTAACCCAATGTTTCATCCATTAGGAAAGTTGACCTGTAATGTTAGGCACCAGGATCCTGGCTGGCCATAAATGCTGGGGTGTGGGTAAATTACTGCCTGATACCCTCTTGGTGCTTGTCTTTCTTTCTCTTTGTCTCTCCAACTCCCACTGTCATGAAAGAAAAAAAATATATAAACTGAAAAAAAAAAAGATTCATAAAATTATTATACACACAGTTTGAATACTTAACTGGAAAAGTGCTTGCACATCCATGTTTATTGTGGCACTATTAACAATTGCTAAGTCATGGAACCAACCCAAATACCCATGAACAGATGAATGGATAGAAAAACCGTGGCACATATACTCTATGGAATACTATTCAGCCATACAACAAAACATACTATTCAGCCAAAAAAAAAACAAAAAACTGGCTTTTGACAGAAAGTGGAAAAATATGGAAGATTTACTGCCGAGTGAAGCAAGCCAGGCTAAGAAGGAGAGACATTGTATGTCTCCACTTAATATATATCAAGTGCCCGCACTCTATGACTGAAACTGATTGACTAAAGAATATGAAAACACAGTATATGATTGTAAATACCAGATATAGTGTGTGTGAAAGAGTAGGGTCTGAAGAAGGGCATTTGGAAGAAAAATAGGGAGGCAAAGCATTAATGGGACACAGAAATGTGGTATTATCTGTTGAAGATATTTTATAGTTTTATCAACTTGACTAGAGAGAAATGTTCACCTTTTGAAATATTCATTTTGTAAGCTAAATCATGTGCTTGAATGTATGAAAGAAAATGAAATTAAAAAAATGAAAAAAGAATCTATCAAGCAATTCTCATATAGTAGTTAACTTCAAATGAATAAGACTCTACCAGAGATTTGTTCTCAGATTCAACAAATAATTTTTAGTAACATTTTTTCTGATACTTTTGTTGTTATTGTTATGTGAATACAATTATGTATTATCAAATTTAAATTTTACATTATAAATTTGAAAATAAAATATAAGCAGGTGAGTTGTCAAACTCTTATGAAATAGTCTAAGCCCAATAATAATTTTATAATGTTCTTTCTAAAATTCTTACTGTAGTTCCACTTTTCTTCACTTAAAACTATTCACTAATAAAGTAGGCCATGATGTTCACAGAATCATGATAATAATACCTAAGTTACAAGGCCACGGTGCATTTGTCCTTGAAAACAGACATTTTAAAATAATGTGGTGATTTGAAGACAATTTGAGTAGAAGTAGCTCTTAATTATTACTTTATGCTGAAGAAGAATGGTTATTTATCTATATATAGAATTTAGTTCCTATATTTAACTTTAAAATTTTCTTAAAATCTCATTTTACTCACTTGCCTTTTTTCTCATGCATAGATTAAAAACTTAAAATTTTAACATAGGATATAGACTTTTAGTACTTAGAATACCTTTATATATTTTTTATATAAAGTGACACATTCTCTTACCTTATCCCTGTCCATTCATCCTCTCTAGCTGAATCACTGAACTATGGTATTTTTTCTGACTGTCAGGCTAATTTTACTTCTTTTGGTCATACCCAATGCAGCTCTGAACTTGGTGTCCACCTCCATCTCGCCCTTCAGACCTGTTCCAGTCCCTGTTGTATTCCACTGTATGTCTTCTTCTTTTTTCAGATGCTGTGTCCAAACTGTTCTTAGCAGTGGCTGTGATCCTCCCTTCATGTCAATCCTTTTTCGTTATCTCAAAACTGATCTGAAAGTGCACCTTCTTTAGAAAGCCAAAATCAGCAAGACTCACTACTCAATGGTTATTTTATTCCTTGTCTTCTATGGCATTCACTTATGACCTAGAATGAAATCATAGAATTTTGATACAGGAAAACAAACAAACAAACAAACAAAAAACAACACTAGAACAATGATACTTAAATCGTATTCAAGAATCATCACATGAAGACATGACTTAGAGTTCTATGAAAATACAAGATTTCATGCCTACCCTAGACCTACTGTGTCAGGACCTGCATCGTAACAAGAACCTCAGATAATTCATGAGTACAATAAAGTTTTAGAAGCACTAGCCCAGGGTACTGGTATTGTGCTTGGTTTATTTATTTTTTTTCTCCCCTCTTTTCTAATAAGTTTGTTTTCAATTCCCTGGTAGATTTTAACCTCTAAAAAGGCAGTGTTCCTTTTCTTTCTTCTTCTTTTTTTTTTTTTTTATCTATCAAGTCCCCTAGTCTAGTGTGTCCCAAAGTAGGGACACATTTATTACTTGTAACAAATAGAAGAGAAAGGATGTGGGCTGAAGGAATATCTAAATATGTGTTTGTGGACAATGAGTAATCCATTTTATGAAATGATTGTTGAGGATAAGTGCATTTGTGTGTTTTTGCATGTTTAAGGAAGAGAATCAGGCAGAGAGAAGGACTGATGGTTGGATCAGAAGTCATATGACCTTATTATTTTTGCTTTGCAGTTGGTAGAACCCTTAACGCCCAGTGGCACAGCACCCAATCAAGCTCAACTTCGGATTTTGAAAGAAACCGAGCTGAAGCGGGTAAAAGTCCTTGGCTCAGGTGCCTTTGGAACAGTTTATAAAGTAAGTAAATAAACGACACACACCATCAGTTATTTTAAGTTTTGTTTCAGACTCCCAAAAATAATAACCAAAGTTATTACTTTAGCCAACCTAATTTCCTTTTAATATTCAGAGATGAGGACCTCTATAGTATTGAGAAGTTGTTGCACAAATGAATTCATTACTTTTTATTACATCAGCTGAGATGTTGTCATGAAAGAAAGGCAAGAAACACTGTAGAAAGCCAAGTATAGTTCTTATTCTGAAGGTCTTTCCAAATTTCTTTCAATATCTTCTTGCTTTTGGCAAATTTCTCTCCTCCTACAAAGTACACAGCCCTGGACCCATTTCTCTGTACTCCTAGACAGTGCTTCATGAAATCCCAGACATGCTTGGACAAGGTGTCTTGAACTTTCTCTTTTTCTCTGCTCTTTTATGCAAAAGCCTCCCTGTCAAAAACCTACTATCTGATCTCTTCAGAATCCATACAAAAGTGTTGCTGTGTTACTGGGACAGGAGCTGTTTCTAAAGCATTATCTGTGCCTGCCTGGTTATATCATATTGTTTTGCAAATAATGTCCATATTTTTTATGTCCTCCCGTATTATGTGCAAACTAAAAAAAATGTGACTTTATGTGTGAATTTTGGGTCAGAAAAGAGAAAAGGATGAGATCGTGTGTTTTCAATAAGGGATATTTATAGAAAGAGAAAATTCAGATGATGGCTTTGGTATGTTTACTTATTTGTCTAAATTACAAGATTGAACCAGAGGCTTTGCCCAAAGTTAACTGTGGTGAAATGTATTTTAATGGTAAATAACAAGAATAAGAAATTTGGCTAGGTTAATGCTGAATCCTTCCTTTAATACCTATTATTCTAATTCCCAAAATTTACTTTGGCAGTTTAATATAATTCTTAAAACTATATACAAATTTATATTTTTACAAACATATTTGTTAGAATAGATTGTGTTGACTTTTTTAAATTTAAAACATTTATTTAACAGAAAATATTAACAATTAGAATAAACTCAATTTTTCTCTCTGGAGAGTTCTAAAATAATCTGATATCCTGAAAATAAAGCTGTTTTATTCTAAGGTAAAAATGTAGAAATTCCTTAGTTTTTCAGCCAGGTACATTTGGTTCAATTAAATTTGAAATTATTATTTGAGCACCTAAGCTGCATAGGCACTAATCTAGGCTGACTTGATGCCGTTCCTAATCTTCAAATTCTATGCATGCTCAAGTAACAATTTATCCCCTCCATTTCTGAATTTACATTATGCTAGAAAAAACTGAACTTGAGCTGTACTATTTTTATACTTAAATTTTCATCTACTTAATTATATCAATTTTATTCATATCTTTAATAATTTTGATTGGATATATTTCTGTGATAAAAACATATTAAGCAAATTCTTTGGATTAATCAATGTAAGCTGCAGCCTTGAGTTGAGAGAAATTGAGGGGCAGCAGGTGGCATGGAGGTTAAGGCACTGGATCCACATGGCTGACTGTGTGATGGTAGTCTGAACCCTGCAGCTTTCAAACCATGCTAGGTGTGTGTGCATTTGTATCCAAAATATTGAGAGGAGATCTGTGGAGAAGGAACTGTGGCATGGCCATCCCCCTGAGGGGTGATTTCTCACTACTCACTTTTCCTCTCTCTGTCTCTCACCAAGAAGCACATGGACCCTTTAGGGAAAACAAAACTAAACTAAATTGACAAATTGAAAGTGATGTAGCCAATTAAATCAGTACTGAAAATCATTTTGGACCATTTATCAATAGTAAACGCCTATTATCATAATCTAGGCTTTTCACCTCACCAGCATTATTATCTGGTAATTGCTTCAATTCTCGATATTCTTAGACATAAATGAAAGATTCTGTGCTGAACCAAGCAGTAGAAAGTTTCTGGTTTATCTCCAGTTCTATATTTCATTAATTATAAAATTTTGTCATTGACAAAATTTAATGCAATTAAGCAAAGTAGTGTGTTTATGGAGCATAGATTTATAGAGAAATGGCCATATTCAAATGCATTATAATAAACTTCCATTTTTTTAAGATAACTCAATCTTGAATTGTTTCTAAAGAGCAAACAATCATACTTTTAAAGATAACATGGTCTGTAAATTAAATTTTTTTAAACCACTGATACTCTGTAACTCAAGACTAAATACTATGAAATGACCTCAGTAGGGAAAAACATAGTCCATTTTGACATTTAATTATCAAAGATTTATTAATATTTGTATTAAGAGCAATTATTTATTGCTCATGACTATTTTATCATTATTAAAATTACTTGTTATTGAATTTATTTAAAGTTTTGTAAGTTTGTTTGAATTTTAAGCCTGGAGTTTGTATAGTTGACTCAAGTTTTAATTGCTATTTCAGCTGTAACAGGAACAAAGTATCTTAAACTATGAGGGATTAGTCTTGACCACATAAATACAAATTGGTTTAGCCAATTATTTTGTTAATTTTTCTTCCTAATTAGATATTTGTTATGTTTGGCATAAAAGACTAGAACCAATATCCTGGGTATCAGCATGCTTGAATTATTATTTATCTGATTGGCCTAGAAAGCAATGACTGTATTTATGTCAAAAGCAGTACAAAAAATTCAGATTGAATTTACATTTTTATTTAGAAAGGAATTTTTAGAAATATTTTAATATAGGTGCTATATCTTTATAAAGCAACACCTTTGGTGGTTATTTTATTGAATAATATGGTAAACTTGTTCTCTACCCAAGATACCACCTATGAGAAAATGCAGTCTATCAATCTTGAGCATTTTTTTTTCTCATTTCTACTTTGCTTATTATATATATATATATATTTAAATTTTGTACCACAAGAGACATTGCTTACTACATTTCATTTGACACGTTTATTTTTCTATTACCTCTTCCTAGGAAGAAAACAATCCTATGTTCGTCTTCTAACAATTTAAGGCTTTTGTTTTCTTTCTCTATTACTACTTTTTAATAATTTTTGTGTTCAGATTTTCTCAGATTATTACAACTTTGGGTAACACAAATATATGCATTATAGCACAGAAGTTTAAAGTGAAAACTTTAAAATTTTATCTTTATGACTACAACCAAATGATGTTTAAAAATACAGGAAGTGCAAATGTTTTCTTTAGGAATAATAGACAATTTTTTTCCCTTCCTTTCGTTTTAATGTTAACACATTTGCAAGAAGTCTCTTTTGATGTCAGGGCTAGTAAATTAAAATCTGAGGTTTTTTGTTTTGGGTTTTTTTCCCCCCCTTTATGACCTCATATTTGTCCCTGTGTTCATTGGGGACAATATGCCTTTTAAAAAATATTCGTGGGGACCAGCAGGTAGCATAGTGGTTAAGGCACTGGACTCCCACTTGGCTGACTATGATTTGAGTCCCAGAATGAGGCTTGAAAATCATGCCAGACACATGTATGTACTAGTTCAAAATCCTGAGAGAATAGAGGAAGGGAGTGAGGCATGGCCATCCTTGAGGTAGGTGATTTCTCTCTTTCCCAATTACTGTCTCTCTCTCTTATTTATTTATTTTTTTGGAGAGGTTTTCACTATAGGGCACGTGAGCTTGCCAGACAGACAGAGAGAGACAGAGAGACAGAAAGTGAGAAATCACCCCCCAGGGAGATGACCATGCCACAATCCCTTCTCCTCCACTCTCCTCTTGGGATCTTGGGCACGCACGCACACGTGCCCGGCATGAGTTTAAGCCACCGGGTCCAGGACTTTAACTGCAGTCAGCTACATGGGAGTCCAGTGACAAAGCCATTACACTAACTGCTGGTCCCCCGATTACTGTCTCTTGATCTCTAGTGAGTGCACAAGCCCTACTGCAAAAACTTAAAAAAAAAAAAAAAAAAAAAACTTGTATCATCTATACAACCTAGTATGTCTTCTCAAAACCATTGTACTTACTCAAATGTTTGAATTCCATTTACCTAGAAATACTTTTATTTAGGTTAGGGTTGTCTTTTACTCATATTCTTCCATCTTTATCCTTTAGTAATGTATAAGCCTTCTTCAGATATTGTAATTTAAGAGGAAGAAAGAATTAACAAATGTTATTATAACTATGCATACTACTTATAGATAAAAATTCTTCACACATGCATAAACACATTGTTTAATAATATAGAGAAATGTATATATGCCAAATATCCCCTAGTACATGCCTTTGAAAACTAATTCTTAAATAATCACTTTGGAAAATTGAATTCTTTTTGAATCTCAACTTAGGAAGATTAGAATATATTTTTAAAGAATTATTTATTTAATTTTATAATTAAAAAAAATTGCTACAGACTACATCTGCTCACCAGAAAGAGAGAGAAAGTGAGAAAGCAAGCTGCCAAATCCGAGACTTGAACTGCAGTTGGCTGTGTGGGAGTCCAGCACCTTAACCACCATGCTACCTGCTGACCCCTGGTGAGAATATACTTTTAATTTTTTTTTTGGTATTGCAGAATAATAAGGTAATATTCAAGTTGAAAAGAATCTCTATCATTACTTACCCCAATCTTCTAAGTTACAGATGAAACTATTTAAGTTCAAAAACTAGAATAGCTTCTCAAAATCTTTAGAAGATGATATTACTATTCTATTTTATCTTAATGTTTTATTCACTATTCAAAACCTTTTTCATGCACACAAATTGAATTTGGTAGCAGTATTAACATACTGAAAGCAGAATGAATGTACAATTCATCTTCAGATAATGAAAACAGACAACAAAGAGTAACTTGTAATATACAACAGGTTCTACATCAATGTGTGGTGATTGAATGAAAGAATATAGGACTTCTGACATTTTTAGGGAAATTAATCATTTGAGAGGTCAAATCAAATTTACTTAGGCTGTAAATGATACATATATATTTTTATGTAGATTTAATGTGACCTTTTTCCCCAAAAGGGTATCTGGGTACCTGAAGGAGAAACAGTGAAGATTCCCGTGGCCATTAAGATTCTCAATGAGACAACCGGTCCTAAAGCCAATGTGGAATTCATGGATGTAAGTACAGACACTCCAAACAATCATATTTTTATTCATTATCAAGTTGACTGCTCAGAACATTTTTTCAAAAAACCTAAAACTTACCAATTTTCTTCCCCAAAGTGGTATAATCATATAATTCAAGAAATCTTTAAGATGTCTTCACATTATGTTATAATTTTTTTATTTTGTACATTTTAAATTTACATTTAATCCCTATACATCTTTACGGTGTACAAAATGTTTTCTTCCAACAAAAATATAGTACATATCAATCCAGTCAAAGATATTATCATATATGTTATCATCAGCAGATAATTTTTCATTCATGTGTCTGATAAATGTGTTCTCTCCCCGTCTCCCTGATAACTGCACTTTTCATCTTTGGTTCATTCACAGCTGTTTGTCTAGATAATAGAATTTAATATTTAGAATTCCCAAAGTGAATGATCTCTTATATTGAATCAGACATGTCATGTTTTTACATTTTATTATTTAATGCAGAAAATAGTGTTCAAGTGAATGTAGTATATAATTAAAACTGAAAATATATTTAAAAAACATAAATAACTCATTGTATTTAATAGCCATATACCATGACCATATTTCTTAAAATTGGTGGGACCAGCAGATGGCATAGTAGCTATGTCACTGAACTCCCAGGTAGTCAACTGCGGTTTGAGTCCTGGACCTGGCGGTTCAAGTTCTGGACCTGGCAGCTTGAAATTCACACTGTTCACATGTGCATGTGTGGGTGCCCAAAATCCCAAGTGGAGAATGAAGGAGAAGGGATTGTGGCATGGTCATTCCCCCTGGGGGTGATTTCTCATTTCCTGTCTTTCTGTTTCTCTGTCTCTCTGATGAGTGCAAGTGCCCTATAGCAATAATCTCTCCAAAACAAAAAATGTGGTTATACCTATCAGAATTAGAAGGACTCTGTGGTGGTGATAATAAATCACTGATATTTATGAGGTTTTACTAAGTACCAAGCACTATTATAAATAATTTGCATATAATACCTCATTTAATCCTCACAATGTAACAGTCCAGGAACCTGAGGTTAATCTACAATTAACTCAAAGTCACAAATTTAGAAGATGGCAGGACTAGGCTTTTATCTCAGGCATCCAGGCTTCAGAAGAGCATAGCAAACTTTTCTTAAAGGGTGAGAATAGACAGACGTTGCATGACGTGTGCTTTGTGACAACTATGCAACTCTGCCCTTTTTTGGTGGGAAAACAACCACAGGCAATTAGTAGAAAACAAAACAAAACAAAACAAAATATGAATGAGCAACCCAATGTCCCAATAAAACTTTGTTTACACAAAGAAGCTGCAGACCAGATTTGGCCTGTGAACCAAGTCTTGTTTTGAGAACAGTAATGATAATTAGAAAACCTAATGGAACTATTGGGTTGCCGTAAAAGTCATGACACATTTTAGGACAGAAAAAAAATATGTCATGACTTTTCCGACAACCCAATACTCTTATTTTATTACGGTTACAATCTATTTATACTTAGTAACAGCAATCAAGATTAGTTTCTGTGATACATTATTCCCTGCTAAATTTAAATTAGGAACCTACCTGAGTCAGACAATTATCCATCGAGATTTACTTTTTCCAGTTCAAATATAGAAGATAAGATTCTATAGACAAAATAACTCCAACTTTAGAATAATAAGAGTGTTCAAAAGTATCAAGTCACTTCTTAAGGTCAATCAGAACTTTTAAGATTGCCTCCTAGCAAAAATTGTAGATTGAGCTGTTCAGCAAATTTCAGAAGGTAAGGTAGAATAAAACTGTATGTTTTTTTTTTCATATTTTCAAGATTCCTGGTCAGAGGTTCTATCAAAGACACATATACATTCTTTCTTTGTCTTTCAGCATTGTATCTTCAGTAGTAAGAATGATTTTGATTTTTCAAATGACCTTCATATCAAGATGCGAACATATGCACTTTGATTTTTTTAAAGATGGATTTCTATGTATTTCTACCCAATTTCTCTTGTAAGCTCTTTTGTAAGTTTTACAGGAAGTCAGTATTTGACCTTGAATAATTTATTTGGATATAATATTAACCATTTTATAGATGGCTACTTTTAGCTTTAATATTGGTTACCACATAGTAGGGTTGATAATCATCTGGGACAAACTAGTTTCTCCAGTTGATTTGTTCTGTGTCGTACTGGCTGCTAAATATTTTAAATATCATTTTTGCTGCATATCTACCAATTCTTATATAAGACACATTGTGTCCAGTGACTCAACGTTTTCAACAGGACTTTAAAGGCTCTGAGCTCTCTGCCACTACATATCATGGCTCATAGATGAAGGTTAAAAACTGAAGCCTTTTTCAGTGATGTCCCAATTACTCAATTTGATCTTGATGATACCTATAAACATGTAAAAAAAATGTTCAAAGTAGAAATTGCAAAGAAAATTACAGTGTACAGAAATGATGTAAGTTAATATATAAACTGATAGAAAAAGGTTTTGCCCAGCCTTAGTCAGAGCCAAGTCTAAAAGTCAGGAATGCTAATAATCTCTGCTGGAGTTCGAACAGCCATTTTTGTCATATTTCCATGGAAACAGGCTGGCAAAAGGGGGTTAAGAGGCTACAAAACAATCATCTAAGAAAGAAACTCTAAAAACCTCGTCATGATTTTGAATGATTATTTGAAGGCTCCTAACCCCATACACTTTTGTTTTTCCCCTTGATCTGAAGTCTATTCCCATGGCAACAAGAGTAGAAATGGTTACTTGATGTCTTAGATTTTCACTGAATTTTAGATGAGGTTATGATTGAACCATGAAAGGAATCATTTTCCTACCTGGTTGATGGCTTCGGTAACCAACAGACTCAAATAGTCTGTTCATTGTAAAAGTTAAAAAAACAACTAAAGAAAATATTTTGACTGCACCTTTCCTAGTTGTGGATAGATGTTAGAAGATGAACAGATTGATAGACTGCTATTGGCAGAGTTTTAATATCAGGCAGAAACTTCTTTCAAAGTATTAAGAGAATAGCATCCAATGATTAAAACATTTTAACAGGCCTCAATGACAAATCCAATACTGTAAGTACTCTGGTATAAATTTAATACAAACCCATGCCTACATTTTATACCCACATTTTTAGCTCTTCTGTGTTATGTGTAGATTATTAGAAGTATTTGAATAACATAGCAAACTACAATTAAAAAGGTTTCTCTAAGGAAATATGTTTGTAATTTGAGTTATATCTACAAGTGTTCTGGAGGTTACTAGGTTAAAAGTAGGTTGTTTAATATTTATCTTCGTTTGGGTTCTTCAACAAGCAGATGGCCATCTAAAATAAGCATCTGAGTGCAAGTAGGTCATTCTGGATAGAAAACAAAAACAAAAATACTCATCAGTAGGGGAGTGTGGAAATAAGACAATGAAAACAACAGAAATAGCTGTTACTGTAAGTGACTGGAGCTGCTTTCTACTGAGGATCTCTGGCAACCATTGTAGGACATATGCCTCAGATTTATCCTGCACAAGAGCTGAGGGAAATGAGGTCCTTACACCAGTTCTTTTCAGTCGTTGGTTGAGGGCTACTGGAGAGAACATCTACCCTCCTTCTACACATCCTACCTACCGAGGGTGGCAAAATAGGCTTTAGTGTCAAGAGAAAAACACTGGATGAGGAAAAGTAAATGAAAACCATCTGGTACTACATAATGGTAGAGTGTTCGAAGGAAAACTTTCAAACTAAACTAAGATCTACTGAAACAATGCTATGTGCCTCTCCTGCAAGCTTGGTGTATATGCACATTTGTGTTTATATGTGTGTGTATGAATTATATAACATTATAGAAGACAAATAAAGCTTCCCAAGATAATGGAAACTGCATATGTATTAGACCTCTTTATCCCTCCTCTAACTTTACACTTAGAGTGTAATATTCTAGATTAAATGACCACTCTGATTACATTTATCAGATATAACTGTGCTTTACTGGTTGTTATAATAAATGACACAAATGTAGTAACTTAGTACTCAAAATTCATTACCATGTCCAGCACTTCTTTCAATATTCAAGGGCAAAGGAGAGGACATTTATATTTTCTTAGAATTTTTACTATTGGCAAAGAATAAATAAATAGGGGGCAGTGCATGCTCTACTAAATGCTATGCTAAAAGCAAGAAAAGGAGAATTGGTCACAAGGCTTTTACTCAGCTCGCTTGAAAGTGGGTAATGGATTGATAATAACACTAATAACATACTACTAGTAAATAGCCAGTACATTCTTCATTCCCATAAAGAAAGATCACATTGAACAACATTAAGAAAATGGCTCCAGAGGCCTGCCTTCATAAGAAGAATGCCTACATTTGTACATGTTCTTCATTCCTATTCCAAATAACACCATATTTCATAGGAAAATGCTGACATTTGGGGGGCAGTGATGGTGTGATTTTGTTAGTTTGTTTTAATCTACTGTAGTGCAGAGCACATGTAAGAAGTGATGCTATTGAGCAAGATTCCTAGATTTGGGCATCCATGATCTGGTAAAATCAGACAGGCTCTTCAAGTTTTCAGAGTTTCTACAATTCTGTATTTTTCTTCTAATAGTTAAGGTTACCAATTGACATAATTTTTAAGCTTTACCTGAATGGTTTTCTTTTTTAAAAAAATATCAGCTACGGGACCAGCAGCTGGCATAATGGCTAGGTCGCTGGTCTCCCATGTAGTTGATCACCATTCGAGTCCCGGCCCAGTGGCGTAAACTCATGCCGGGCACGTGTGCATGAGTGCCCAGGATCCCGAGAGGAGAATGGAGGAGAAGGGATTGTGGCGTGGCCAACCCCCCTAGGGGTGGGGGGTAATTTCTCGTATTCTGTCTGTCTTTCTGGTGAGCCCACACGCCCTATAGCAAAAACCTCTCAAAAAAAAAAAAAAAAAAACCCTAAAAATGAAAAAAATATGCTTTAATTATTCTAAATTCTAGTAACTGATGAAAAATACTGGCTCAGAGCTTGAATGAGTACTCCTGGCTTCAGTTTTAGCTTTCCTTAGCTTTCTCACACCAAATTTACCACATGCTTCAGAGTAAGGTACTTCAATGAGTATGTTTCAAATTTCCCAACCTTAATGAGTAAATCGTAACATTCTTACGATTTACAAGGACAATTTACTTCTCTCTTCCTCTTCCATCAGAAATGTTTTTTTTTAATCATATACACTTCATTTTGCTATTTTTTGGAAGAAATAAATGTTCACATGAAATGTGCTTACATGATTCTCTTCTCTGTATTGCTTTTATGATATTCTGTATCATTTTTATTATTATTATTGCCATGAGGGGCTGTGTTTGAGAAAGAGGGAGAGAGGTGAGAGAGAGAAGAAAAAAAAAAGTATCCCCCAATGGGTCATGGTCATGCTGCAATCCTTTTTCTTTCATTTCTCCTTCCCATCAAGATTTAGACCCATACACACATACATGCCTAGCATGTCTTTCAAGTCATTGAGCCAGGGACTTGAACCACTGTTCAAGTAGGATCTGGCTGCCAATACACAGCATTTAACTACTATGCTATGGGACCAGTCCAGTGTTCTATATCTTAATGAGAGTTTTTTAAACTTTAATTGATATTAGTGGGGTAAAATTAATACAATTTATTGGTAGCTTATATTTTCTCAGATTATAGCAGAATTGCAAACTTATTTAAAAGGTATTTTGTTCTACAATATTTTCAATTTACAAAATTTCATGCATATGACTTCACAAAGCACCAATTCTTAGCTAGATCCTATGTCATACTAATAGTAGATTTTTTAAGTTCATATTATTTAGTCTAATAATATCTTCTGAATTCATGATTCTTGTTCATTTGTGTCAATGTAACTCATGTATTTCAGAGGTTAAAAGAAAATGTGGCATTCCTTTTCTTTTTAAGGCCTGTTACTTAAATGTTGTAAGATTTTAATGTTGGAAAGGTAACCAGTCCTCTTTTCCTCAAGAAAATATTATAGCTGAAGTAATTAAGCAAATTTTTGGAAAATTACTTTGCTGTTAAAAATAGAACAATATCTTAAAAAAAAAGACTAAAAACTGCATTAGAGATAGAATTTAGAGTCTTGCGAAATTCTACTTAAAAGAAAAATTTGCTAGTGACTAAAGTTAATCACTTCTATTATGGTTTATTTAGCTGGCTCTTATTCATATCCTGTTAGTTGTATAGAACTCAGTCATCAGAGAAACATTACATTGAAATCACTGTTCTCCAACCCCATTTTTCAGTCACATTCTCCTGCCACTCCATTTTGTTTTCCTTTCATTGACTCTTTCCAGTGTCTCACTGTCCCTCAGCTGCCATCTGTCCTCAACCCTCTGCAGCCTGCCTTGATGCATGGCCCACCGATATGATCACATTCTTAGAGAAATCTCCTCTATCTTTCCTATTTCTCAAAATGATATTAGCAGTAAGCAATTTTAGAATTACTGAAATTTCTAAATGCCAGATTTTAAACTTCTTTTCGATCTTGGGACCAGCAGTTAGCATAATGGCTATGTCACTGGACTCCCATGTAGTCAACTGCAGTTCTCCTGCGGACCCGGTGGCTTAAAAACTCATGCCCGGCACGTGTGCGTGCGTGCTCAAGATCCTGAGAGGAGAATGGAGGAGAAGGGATTGTGGCATGGCCATCCTCCCTGGGGGGTGATTTCTCGCTTTCTGTCTCTATGTCTCTCTCTGTCTGTCTGGTGAGCGCACGCACCCTATAGCATAAACCTCTCCAAAAAAAACTCCAACTTTTCGATCTTTAACTTTGCCCCGTCATCTTGACAGATTAATAAATTCTATATCTAATCTGTTTTATTAACATGACCGCATCTCCATTCTTGATCTAAGATGGCTGAAATCTCAGAGGCATCTCAAGTTTAGCACATGCAGAGTGGGTCTCTTATCCTTCTTTCTATATTTGATCTCCTTTTGATTTTAGCATTTTAAGTAAATTGTATTTTTATTCACCTTATTGTTCCTATTAGAAATTTGAGATTTATCACACCCTCTCAAACTGTCTACTTCTAACTCAAGTGGAAATACTTTGATTCTTTGCCAAAAATACACTGAGAGAGCATCCTTTTAAAAAAACAGTTCATTGCCATTATAGTGGTCCAAACCATGGACTTCCTTAGTTTAAATTATGAGAATAGCTTTCAGTTTGATCTCCATACCTTTTTTTTTTTTTAAGAGAGGTTTTTACTATAGGGCACATGTACTCACCCGAGAGACAGAGATAGACAAAAAGAAAGAGAAATCACCCCTCAGGGGGATGGCCATGTCACAATCTCTTCTCCACCATTCCCCTCAGAATTTTGGGCATGTACAGACACGTGGTTGGTGTGAGTTTCAAGCTACTGGGCTCAGGACTTGAATCACGTCAGTCATGTGGGAGTATATAGATGTAACCATTAAGCCATTTGATATCTCTATTTCCATTTTTTTTAAAAAAATAAAACACCTGATTCTATCATTCCTCTGCATAAAATAGTTAAGTGACTCCAATAAAATAAAATACCAGATTTCTAGCTTACAGAGTTCCTGATCACTTTCCTACTCTTTCTCTTCAATGATGTATTTCTTCTCTGTGGAAACGCCAAAGTATCAGTGCCTTTGCCCAGAGCATTCATCATCCAGTTATGCTTCATGAAGACCTAGTTACCTTATTTTCTAAACCAAAGGATACCTCCTCAAAGAGCCTTTTCCTGACTCTTTAATCTAAATTATAATCTACTAACTGCACTCGGAAATATTCCTTTGTCACCTTTAGTGTAAGTTATTTATTAATCTGTCCTCATTTCTACTCTAGAATCCTGCTCTCCACCTCTAGATTACAAGGTCTGTAATGACAAAGATGATGTCTGTTGACTCCACCACTACATAGCTAAGGGCAAGAACAAGAGAATTAGATTGATCATGTACAGTTTATGATTCAAATCTGAATGATATTTGATAATAATGATGACTTAGGAAAAAAATCCCCACCCAGTTTGATGATTATCAGTAGGAGAAACAGTTTTTAATATTAATATTGTTTATAAAATACAAGTAGAAATCTTTTTCTCATAGGACAAAGATCAGGAGACAGAATTTCCAGAAAATTATCAATTTAAGTATCCTAAATCTTTTTTTTTTTTTTTTTTGAGAGATCTTCACTGTAGGGCGCGTATGCTCGCCAGACAGACAGAGAGAGACATAGAGACAGAAAGCGAGAACTCATCCCCCGGGGGGATGGTCACGCCACAATCCCTTCTCCTCCATTCTCCTCTCGGGATCTTGGGCATGCACGCACACGCGCCCGGCGTGAGTTTTAAGCCACCGGGTCCGGGACACGAACCGCGGTCAACTACGTGGGAGTCCAGCGACATAGCCATTACGCTAACTGCTGGTTCCCAGTATCCTAAATCTTGATCAAACCTTCATACAGATGATTTTGTTAGTGACATGTTTATAAATTTGAAGATATCCAATTATCGTTTTTGTAGCAAGAAGTGATTATCTGCATAACATATAGGCCACAAAATGATATTATTTATAGAGGAGTGACATAGTTTAGGGAATGAATATTTACTATGCTTTGATATCTGCAAGGGGATACATACACACACACACATACACACATACACCTATGTACAACTCCATAGTGGAATGAATATATACATGGTACACACGATATGCAGGTAAGTAGTAAATATATCTACACACGCATGCGCACACACACACTACATATAATATATACAATATATAACATGTATATATTGTTTTTTGCTAGAGAGTTCATGCACTAAGTGGCTGGAGAGAAAAAAAAAAAGATAGAAGGAAAGAAAGTGAGAATCATCTCTCATGGTGGATAGTCATACCACAATCTCTTCTCCATTTCTCCTTCCTTTTGTGAATTGGGACATGCAGGCACATATGCCTGGAATGTCTTCCAAGCTACCATGTCTGGGGCTCAAACCACCCAGTTAGCCATGTGGAATCCAGACACCTTAACTATCATATCATTGGGTAGCCCTCCCATCATGTATTTTAATGGACCTTTGAAAGTTTAGTGACACCACTGAGTGATCCTCTATTAGAATGACCACATGGTTGGTGTTGCTAGAAATGGTATTACAGGGACCAGCAGTTAGCATAATGGCTATGTCGCTGAACTCCCATGTGGCCAACCGCGGTTCGAGTCCTGGACCCAGTGGCTTAAATTCACACTGGGTGCGTGTGGGTGGATGCCCAAGATCTTGAGAGGAGAATGGAGGAGAAGGGGTTGCAGCGTGGCCATCCCCCCTGGGGGGGGATGTCATTTCTCACTTTCTATCTTTCTGTCTCTCTCTGTCTTTCTGGCGAGTGCATGTGCCCTATAGCAAAAACCTCTCCAAAAAAAAGAGAAAAGACATGGTATTACAAAAATAACTATTTTACAAAGATACTAACTTTTATTCTGATTGTTTTCTCAAATTATTGAAAGAATTCCTTCTACCTCATACTCTGCTGTATCAGTAAAAAATTTACATCTACTGTTTCTGAAAGTATGGACTGTCCGAAACTGAACAAGTTGATAGTGAGTCAGCTTTCACTTGGAGGCATCAAATGAAATTATGCACATAAATTTTTTTTTAGCATTGTCTTCATACCATCATTACCCTCAAGACATGGCCATAGGGACAGGGTCCCCTGAGGTTGACAGTTAAAGATGGTCCCAGATGCTAGAGATGTTATTGTTTAGAATTTAACTCCACATTTAATTACAGAAATCAGTAAGCCTAGGTCACATACGGGTGATTTCCATCCAGATTAAATGAAAATATTATGTTAACAAGGATGAATTGGGCTTAATTTTATTTGTACTAACATTTCCATCCTTCCTTTTTAAATGCAAGAGCTAATATGTACAATAAGGAAAAGAACTGTAGTGGATCTGGGCAGTTTAACTTAGTGGAATGCTAAGTCCAGAGTGAATCAGTTCTAGCATGTCCTAGCACTTCAGATATGTTTAATTAATAAGTATAACACGTCTTCTTGATTGTGTACCACCATGAATCAATTATTTATAACAAAAATATTTTATAACATTTTCTAGAATCAAATATGTAAAATTAAGGGACCAGCAGTTGGCATAATGGCTATGTCACTGGACTCCCATGTAGTCAACCGCGGTTCGATTCCTGGACAAGGTGGCTTAAACTCATGCCAGGCACGTGTGCATACATGCCCAGATCCTGAGAGGAGAATGGAGAAGGGATTGTGGCATGGCCCTCCCCCCTAGGGGGTGATTTCTCACTTTCTGTCTCTCTGTCTCTTTCTCTTTCTGGTAAGTGCATATGCCCTATTGCAAAAACCTCCTAAAAAACAAAACAAACAAATCAAACAAACAAAATAAATAAATATGTAAAATTAAGATCATGGTTAAGTTTTGAAGTAAAGAATAAATGATTCTATCTAGATGGAACCAGAGGAATGCCTACAAATGAGTATGATGCCTATTGAGGAGAATGAAACTTGCTGATAGTATTTAAAGCATTGTTCTCATTATAAAGCCCCTAAGGGAAGACAGAACCTGAACTTGAATTGAAAGCACTCCAGCTCCAAAGTCTACTGGATTCTTATACCATTATTCTGCTTCCTCCAAAACTTCACATCATCTGAGAGACTAGGTGCTATAACTAATAAAAGATAGGGAAGTTCAGTCATAGAGCTTTATTTCTTCTGAGTTTTCCTTCTGAGTTCCTGTTGCTTCATGGAAATCAAGTTTTGCTTAGGAGATGTTCTTGCCCCACAGAGCCTTGTTTATAGAGTTGTAGTTTGGCTTGGCTAGAAAGATAACCACAGAGCTTCAGTGAGAAAGGTTAGGAGGCCCTCTCCTCAGTCACACTCTGTAGCATTGCAATACCGACTGTCTTTCCCTGGATCAGCTTGATGTTCGAAATTTTTTCCCCATACTGAGTGTGATTAGCAGCAGCATCCGTCTGAAAGAAGGGGAGGGTGATCCCTGTTATAATCTTATCATTTTCTTCTTATTTGTTATTATTCCATATGACATTTTATATTATTCACTTTTATCCTAAAATATGGCATGTATACTTGCCAGAAAGAGAGACACATAGACACAGTCAGAGGGAAAGTGAGAATCACCCTCCTGGGGGATGGCCATACCACAGTCCCTTCTCCTCCATTCTTGTCTCGGGATCCTGGGCACACATACACACATGCCTGGCATCATTTTCAGAACAGCAGATATGAGACACAAACCAGTGTCAGCCATGTGGAAGTCCAGTAACATTACCACTACACCATCTCTGGTCCTATATATAACTTCTTTTTTTTAAAAAAAATAGACATTTCCTCTTAATTTATTCATTTTAATTCTGATGCATACATTATGTAAACATTTTAATTTTATCATTACCACTTTTTATGGAATACCATAAAATCTAAACTTCTTTGAGTCTGTTACAAATAATGTTGTATGATTTAAAATAGCTTGAATTTTTTCAGTATAGAATAGATATTAATAAGTTCCTTAAAACTTAATTAATTGATTTATTTATTTACTTATTTATTTTAGTTTTTGCTATAGTGCACATGTACTCACTGGAGAGGGACAGAGAGGTGGAGGAAAGATAGAGAGAGGAAAGTAAGAAATCACTCCCCAGGGAGTATGGCCAGGCTGTAATCCCTTCTCCTCCTTTCTCCTCTTAGGATTTTGGGTACACACATATTCTTGCCCAACTGTTTGTTGTTGTTGTTGGTTTTTTGTTTGCTTCTTTTTAATTATTTTATTTAGCTTTATTTATTTATTTAATTATTTATTTTATTTGACCAGAGAGGAACGGAGCAAGAGAGCGAGCACACACGTGACACATGAGAGAGAGAGGAAAGTGAGAAAGCATGTCACCAGGTCCAGGACTCGAATCATGGTCGGCCATGTGGGAGTCCAATGCCTCTAACCACCACATCACCTGCTGGCCCCTTGCCCGGCTTATTTATCAAGTTGCTGAATCCAGACTGGAACTACAAAGCTAGCCATGTGGGATCCAGCTGTCTCCACCATGCCACTAGCTGGCCCTATGGATATATTCTCCTGAACATTTCTAAATGCTACTGCAGTATTAAGAAACCATCCCTTTTTTACGTATAGCTCAGCACAGCGTGATTAGAAAAAATGAGCACCAAGACCAGCAGATGGCATAATGGTTATGTTGTTGGATTCCCACGTAGTTGACTGTGGTTTGAGTTCTAGACCCAGGGGCTTAAAACTCACGCACATGTGCGTGAGTGCATGCCCAAAATACCAAGAGGAGAATAGAGGAAAAGGATTGTGCAGTGGCCATCCCTTGCTCACTTTCTGTCGGTCTCTCTGTCTCTCTGGCAAACGCATGTACCCTATAGCAAAAATCTCTCTGCGTGGGAAAAAAAAAAAAGAAAGAAAGAAAGAAAAGAAAAGAAATAGAAAAAAATGAGCACCTCTGAATTAGTAAAATGATGAGACCAGTTTGTCACAGAAAAATAAGCAAGTAATGAGGGCCCTTTAATCTCAAAAGTAACAAGCGTAAGGTTTGTATAGTGATCCTTGCTGCTGCAATTTTATCTAGGGTTTTGATCCACTTTTAAATTTAATTTAACCTCTCTGAACTTAAATGTTCCATTATCTGTTAAAAAATAATTAGAAGTTGTAAGCAAAAGTCTGCATATATGGAGTTCCTTGGGAGTCCCTAAGCTCATTGAACCAGAGTTTGACAGATACTGGTCAGCTGATATTGGACCAGCAGCTAATAATAGCAGAAAATGCTGCTTAGCTAGGTGAGAAAGTTAACTTGGGGAAAATGAAAATGAAACGTTTGGGATTTATGGTCAGAAATAAATTTCCTTTTTCATTTGTTTCCTGGTAAGAAAATAGCCAAGGGAGCCAGTTGTTTTTTTCTTTCTTTCATATCTTTCCTCTTTTTTTGTTTTTTTGACAATTCATAATTAAGATCTAAGGGCCCATTTGATTTCAGCTATGTTCACTCTAATTTCCGTGTATTCCCACAAGAAATGTTAGTGAAAAGGAATGTGTTTGGTATAATGCATACAAATAATAGGTAAATATGAATAGCAAATTAAAAATTGTCAACTTTAGCAAGTTTGGGGGCTGAAAGGTATGATACTTTTCCTCACCCATAATAAGGGTCACTGTAAACATATCAAAAAATAGGTTAACAGGATAAAAAGGATAACAAATGTATTTAATTAAAATTTTATGTGACATAGGAGACTTCAGGAATGAAGACCCAGATTTAGGAAAATCATCTGTTCTTAATGCTCAGGTTTAACGAAGAGTAGAAAGCCTTGTGGAAATGTGATTGGACAAAAGAAGATGATCTAGTTAGTGGTAATAGACTGAGAGAGAACTCAAGCAAAGCCTGTCTGTTCAGATTCTTCTGCGCCTGGATGTTTAGTAGTATTTCTCCTTGAGTATAGGGAAGAACCACTCTAGAATATGGGTCTTCACAGAAGAAGAGAGAAGGAAGAAAATAATCTTCCTAGGTTTTATGATTTGATGTGGGGGAATGGTGTTCTCATTTCTCCAACCACTTGGAGAAGTGAATTCTAATTTCTATCATTTGCTTCAGGAGAGGTATAAAGGTGGGGATAGGAAGGCAGGAAAAACATCAGAAGACATTGCTTTTGAGGCCTTTCAAGCTCTTTAGTTCACTGTTCTTAGAATGCCAAGGCGCCATACTTTAGGGTATTGTTTTCTGGCCTCAAAACATAAGACATGTGTAAACTTTTAGGGAGGGTTAAAAGTACATAGATTTGAATATAAAAGGCAGACCTTTTTTTTTTTTTTTTTTGCAGTTTTTTGATTAAAATAGTGAATGAAGTTTCTTTAAAAAAAAAAAAATAGGGTGTAGTGGCACATAACCCAAGGCATATTACTGGAGATTGAATAATTGAGGCTTCAAGACCAACTCTTCAGGGGCTAACAAATGCCATGGAGGGAAAGGGAGTTCTACAAGGCTGTCTACATGGGTCAAGTACTGGACTCATCAGCTTCAGAAACGCACAGGACATTTGTACATATGTGCCCAGAATCTCCAGAGGAGAATTGAGAAGAAGGGATTGCAGTATGGCCATTCTCTGAGGGATGCTTTCTCACTTTCCCTGTCTTTACTGTTTTGAAATCAACAATAGGGGAAAAAGTAGAGAATATTACATTTTGTCATACTTATCTCTGTCTCTTTGGTGAGTGCACATGCCCTATAGCAAAAATTTAAAAAATTATTTATAAATGTAGAGTGTTCACTCACCTAGCCTGTTACTATATTCGCATAAAGAAAAAAAAACATTTTATTTATTTGAAGAAAATGCTTCAAATGTAATATTCTCTACTCTTTCATATACTGTTGATTTCAAAAGAGTACGTTTTAACATATAGTATTCATTTTTATTTTCTATTAAGTTTATACTGTTTGTGCTAGGGTATAACAGTTGACACCTAACAATACTATCATTGTAATACATGTTATTTTTATTTTTGTATCCCCAACAAGGTTGTAAGTGTCTTTTGGTCAATGGTTATTTAACAGTCTGTTACCCCACAATACCTATTTATACAGTAGTTAGTTCTTGGTAAAGATTTGCTTTGTTGTTTTATTTTGGAAGGATGAGTAAAATTTGTTCATTTATTTTCTAATACACTTTTATGAAGTGCCTTTGTGTGTGTAGTTTTATGCTACCTAGGAACTGTAAGGATTATATAGATAAATAACATGCCATAATTTTAACCTTAGTGGAGATTGAAATAAAACAGTAAATTAATAGCAAAACAGGATATTTCATTGAGATACAAGAGGAAAAGTGTGATGCAAGATTAGAAGAAGAAAATGTTAAAATTAATGATGTGTTTAGGGAACTTTTGAACTCTTCGTCAATGCAAAAGTAACAAAGCAATTTAGTCTTCTACTTTATGTGGTTGTGCTTGTCTAGTTAGATATTTATTATTAGCTTCTACCTTTACACTATGTGTATTACAAAATTCAATTTTTTTGTGCATCTTGCTAAAAAGATTGGGTTTTATTTTATCAAATGCATGCATTTTATAAAATATGTTGATCCTTCATTTCAGTTTATTTTTTCTAACCTTATATTATTTTGCCATATCTGTATATAAGCACATTATCTTGTGAGTGTATATTCATAATCTGCTTTAAAGAGAGAATAATGAATGCACAAATATTTTCATTTTTTAATATATTTTTATAGGCCTATTTTATTATATTATATATAGAAGATCCTGTATTATATAGATTAATTTGTATAATATATACCATGTACATAAATATAATATACATAAAATTTATATTAAGTATACCTTTAAATATAAATATGAATATATA
>NW_006159448.1:3496822-3567718 GCF_000334495.1 Tupaia belangeri chinensis | reverse complement strand
ATATATATATATATAGGTCTTCCAACACTTCTTGGCTGTAGGTACATAATCCTTTGTTTTCCTTTTTTTTAAATGTTTTACTAGAGGGCATCTTTGCTCACTAGAGAAAGGCACAAAGAAAGTGAGAAAGCACCCCTACCCCACAGAATGGTCATGCCACAATCCCTTCTCTTTCATTTCCCCCTCCTTTGGGAATCCCAAGCATGAATGCATGCATACCTGGTGTGTTTCTCAAGCTGCTGGATCAGGAACTCAAACCATGCAGCCGACTATGTGGGATTCACACACTTTAACCACCATGCCATGGACTGGCATGTATAATAGTCCCCTATTTTTTTTAGAGTTTTTTTGCCCCATAGCATGTGTCTTCACCGGAGAGAGAAACAGAGGCAGAGACAGTGTGAGGGAAAGTGAGAAACCACCCCTTGGAAGAATGATCATGCAGCAATCTTATCTCCTCCATTCCCTTCCCACGATCCCAGGCACGCACACACAGACGTCCAGCATGACCCTGAAGCCACCAGGTCTGGGACTCAAACCATGGTCGGCCATGTGGATGTCCAGTGACATAACTGCTTCACCATCTGCTGGCCCCCGTAAACTCTCATTTTAAGCCTTGTACTTTCTTTTATCACATATGTTTCTTTTAAATATATTTATACCCGTATGTTTTAAATATTATGCAGCTACCTAATGTGAAAGCAAAAGCTTCTTAGTTCCCATTTTAACGTAACTGATACTTGTAGGGGTTAATTGATTAAGAATTTTTGGCTGTAAATTCTCACCCTATGAATTCCATGCATTCTCTCTTATTTTATTGGATATGTAGGTATCAATATATTTTGAAAAAGTTCCATCTTTTTCACTTCTACTTCAATTATCTCTCATATAATGCTTATAATCATATTTTAACTTATTTTTACATTTCTGAGATTTATAAAGAATGTCAGCATGTTAATTTGAGATAAATGAACTCTTCGGCTTGGTAAACCAGCTGTCATGAAAGTAACTGTCTATAGGAAAAAATTATACCATTTTGAAACAACATTCATTTACCTGCAATCTGGATTTATTTTCTTATAATATTTACGTATCTTTTTGGTAATATGTTTTTATGGACAGTAAATATGTATTTGTGAACTTATGAGCAAGTATACTTGTTAAGGAAATAACATTGCTTTTCAAAAAGGGGAATTGAAATATTTATAAACAATTTGGATATAACTTTGCTGGCAGTTCCCTGAAAATGCAGTAAAGGACTTTCCTAAGAGGCATAAAGTCTTTTCACTGATGCTGAATAAAAACAGAATTGTTAGGGACCAGCAGTTAGCATAATGGCTATGTCACTGGACTCCCACGTAGTCAACCGCGGTTCACGTCCCGGACCTGGTGACTTAAAACTCACGCCGGGCTCATGTGCGTGCATGCCCAAGATCCTGCGAGGAGAATGGAGGAGAAGGGATTGCGGCGTGGCCATCCCCCCCTGGGGGTTGATTTCTCGCTTTCTGTCTCTCTGTCTCTCTCTGTCTGTCTGGTGAGCACACGCACTCTATAGCGAAAACCTCTCCAAAAAAAAAAAAAAAAAGGATTGTTATTATAGGTTATCATTTTGTTCTTTAATACTTCTTCTATTGTCCAGAGGGATTTACCACCATCTGTGTCTAATAATTAATTAATTAAATTAATTTAAATCTAAGTAGCTTCAGTAATTCTTTTTAAATGTGAAGAGTTCTCTTTATTTTATTGAACAGTTTATAAATACTAAATAGAAGACCTCTTACGTAGGAGAAATACTGATTCAGGGTCTTTGATGAGAAGATATTGCTGTAGGCGCCAGCATGTGGCATCTTGGTTAAGGAACTGGACTCCAAAGGTTTCGCCTTGGACCCAGTGGCTTGAGAATCACACTGGGCATATGGGAATGCATGCCCCATATCCAGAGAGGACAGTGGAAGGGACATGACTTCCCCCACTGGGTAATTTCTCTATTTTCCTCTCACTGTTTCTTTCTGTTTCCCTCCAATGAGCACACATGCCCTGTGGTAAAAACCATAAAACAAACAAACAAACAAAACAATAAAAATATATTGCTCTTAATTTTACTTCTGCTACAAGTTGAGAGTCCGAAGAACAGCCTGGAAAATCATTTTGAAAAGGAAAATAATAAGGACCAACTAACTCAGGATTGTTAAGAATGCTAAAAATGACTTCTATTCTCTTTTAATTTTTGTATAAATGCAAGTGCTATTTGTTTCAAATTCTGGCACATTGTAATAAATATAGTAATTAATAGTTGTTAGTATGAAAATATTATTTATTAAGTCACATGTGATTTTTTACTCAGGATATTATGGGGAAATAGCCTCTATTTATTTTTTTCCCTTCCTTTTAAGTCATGTTCCCTTCAGGCTGAAACATTTTTGAACTGGGGATAATCTGGGAATGGTGGAATCCATTCCAATGTCAGTAAGCTCTCTTAGGAATGAATTGGCTCTAGGACACTAGTTGGCTTGACTTCGGGAGGTTAGTACTTCAACATGGCATACGCTGCAGTGAGATGGACAATGGTGAGAACGCTTGTGTTTTGCTAATGTGGTCCATCTGCAGTTACTATTAAGTCTGAAGAGACACTCATTTCTAAGTATCCTTCCATTGTCTTCTTGCCCTAGATTTCACAGCATACCATTTCCTAGAATGAGCCAAGATGACATGTAGAACATTGCTCCAGTGAATTTTATGTTTATCTTACTATAAGGCTCATGCAACATTGCCCATTTCTAACCTATAAATTATTTTTATTCTTTAATACCTAAATTTTGATTAGCTTGAACTTCTTAAATAAGAGAAATAAGAGGAAAAATTATTTTTATGAAGTCTGTTGACCGTGATCCAGGTGTATTGAATAAGTGTGCTTCTATGCAGCATCGTAACAAAGCAACAAAGACCATTCGACTCTGAAGTATATGTTAGCAAAGAGCCTTGCATAATTAATGCCAACTTTTTACAATAAGAAAATGAAAGTCTATGCTTGAGAATTTTCTGTTGTTTAGAATTGTTTTCTTCATGTCTCCTTTCCACATTAGCAATTCAAATAGATATAGCAATGGTTCAATTTCTAAAGGGTAATGTAGCTGCCAAATTATTATTATATGGACAGCAAATGAAGATCTTAAAGTATCTCTGTTTTTAAGATGTTATTTTTCATCACCTTAAATGAAATGCATTTCACACAAGACAATGTGGGTTCAAGGTTAACAGTCAATCAAGACTTGATGAAAGACAGTTCTGATATTTAAGTCAACTAAACAGTCTATTTAAAAATATGTATTTGCCAGCTAAGCATGACTGTATGTTATCTAACCATTCTTTGTTGATGAGATATTACATTACAAGGTCTCTTTGTGCTATGAGATTGATAAGACTGAATCCAAACACTGGCACACTCCTAAACTAGTCGCCTTAAAAAAATCAGCATTAAGTACTCAGGGACAAAGGGGCCTTGGAAGATTACTAAATGATGTTTATCATATAGGTTTCTCCTTCTCAATTGCTTAACTTAAAAACATGTCAGTGTTGTAAAGAAAACAGTGGAATAATTTCAAGGTAAAATTCACCTGTAAGTAAGAACAAAGTCAGTTTCACCATTTAAAGAAATATGAAACCAAATATTAGCTAGAAGCTCAGTTGTGATTTAGAGAAATCCCGTGATCACTTTACTCACATAAGCTGACTCTCAAATCATGTTTCTTTCTCCCAGGGTGTTGATTACTATGATAACACCGTACAGAGAGTAATCATACACTTACATTTCATCCCTGATAACAGGCATTTTTAATTTGTCATTGCAACATCAATTGACCTATATATTAGACTGCAAGCTTCAATCTATAGGGTGTCAAGGAGAAAACATAAAATGTTAGATGCTAATGGGTAGTTTCAGAGAGTAGAAAAGAATGCCCTTGTCAAGGTAGGAATCTGTAATAGTCCCATATACTCCAAAAGAGTATATTAAATATTCTCAGTTGAACAATGAATAGAAATCTGGTGGAATTCAAATAGCAGGAATATAGTGTGCTTTGAGAATGACCTAGAACTAGGAATCTAAAATCTATAAAGATGAAGAGAGACATCTCTCACGTTAGTATCTGTCCATCTTATGTGAAATAACCCCCTAATCTCTTGTCTAGGAAACAGAGATTAGAAAAGATTCTCATTGGCCTATCTTGGGATGGTGCCTATCCCCATGTCCAAATAAAGAGGGCATAGTCCAGTTGGTCAAAAGTGACATTTTGTCCAGCCTTGGTAGTGTGTACTGGGTGCTGCTGCTGCCAAGGCTAAGTCTCAATTTAATCATGTGCAGTGGGCAAAGATCAAGATTTATAAAAGGAGTTGAAGACTAGAGAGGCTAGATTAGAGACTGCTAAAACAGAGCTTCTGGTCCAACTGAAGGCACCAGAAACAATTTTTATTTCAAACTGATAGCTTTAATGTTCTCTTTTCTTTCCTTTCATTTTATTTCTTTTTAAGTTTTGTATAATGACACAGAGTCTATGTGCACACAACAGAAAGTGAAAGAAATAAAAGACTTTCAACAGGGTCTCACATTGCCTCAATATCCCCACCCCAGCCCTCTAGCTCCTCAGTACCTTGGTGCTTACAAGTGTGCCAGACATATTTCCAGGCCAACTCTGGGCATCCAGATCCTGTTGACCATGTGGCTTCAGTCTTACAGGACATGACTGTTGCATCATATTAGCTGGGCCTTTATTTTCTTATCCACCTTTTGTAATTAAATAGCTTAATGAGTTTTTTTCCCTCAATTTTGCAAATCAGAGTAGTGCATATAGATAGGTAGAAATAGATGTAGATATTACACAAGTATATAAACATAAACATGTAGTCACCCACTATATATAAAATCTATAGTACTATAAGACTTTTAAAATTAAAGATAGCCTCTTGTCCTACTCTTTGTCTCCTGGGGTCTTAATTTTGCAGACTTAACTTTTACTGTAAGCAGGTATATGACCATTTGTTTGATTTACCCACTAGGGGGCATTTATCTCTTCAAAGGGCATCTACCAATTATCTGATGGCAAAGTATACACAGGGCTACCAGAAGCTCAGTGTAGCTACTTCAGGGAGAAATATCTAAGAAAATTTCTGGCTAATAGTTTGCAGTTAACAGGGAAGTTTTCTGGTTTTCCTTATAGATTAATTAAAAATAAATTATAGTAACTTATAAGCTATCTTCTCTAATCTGAATTTAAGAGAATTTAGAAGAAATTTACTTTTTCTAAAGATGAAGGTTGGCAATGGCACGGTCAATCCTGTTAAAAACTCCAGAAATATTTTAAAGTTATGAATTGAAGTATTTAAATGGTATTCATTTTCATGGACTATAGAATTATAAAGATTACCAAAGTGAAAGATGACATGTAATGACTGCATGGCTCTTGGCAGAGAGAATCTGTTTACACATGAGTTCTAACATGAGATTTGGAGGAGAAAAAAGGACAAAAAGTTATTTTTTCTGATACTGGTAGCTCAAAGACTATTTCCATAGATAGTTTGAAGATAACTGAAATTAGCATGGTAAGCCATATTTTTATACCAGTAATATTTCTTTTGTAGGCAGAAATAAAAATGAGCTTAAAGTGGGGATTTTATCATTTTTCGTTTTCACTTCAGAGATCCCCTTGAGAAATCTGATGAAAACTATGGAGCCTTTGTTCAGAAAAAGTATACATACATGTACATTCAACCAGGATTTTCATTCCATTTCTGCGAATTTGTAATCCCTCTGAAGTGTAGATAAACAGTTAAGAATCACTGGCTTAAAGGCTTTGCTTAAAGCCCAGTGTTTTTCTGCTAATATTATCATTCAAAAGGAGACTGTAGAGATCAATATCTGCACTTAGACTGCTCAAGAGACTATCTGGAGTAACTGGTATTTCAACTATGACAATATATATGGCCCAGTGACCAGGTCATTGTACACCTTACCTTGTTTATTTTCATAGCGATTTGGAAAATGGGTTTGTACACTGAAGAAATTCAAGTTTTGAGAGGGTGTTGAAATGTCTGAAGTTCCATAGCTGGTAGGGGTTGGAGCAGGATTCTAATCCATTACTTGACTCAAAAGTTTATCCTCTACCAAGTTATAATAAGTACATTTGTGAAAAATAATAAAATTTGAGTCTTGGGCTTTACTATATATATATCACCATAAAATGCTTGAATAGGGAGATTTTAACATAGCTTTGGATATAGACAATAAAGTAAGCACTAGGTATCTGCAACAGAAAGAAAAGGAATGTCCAGTTTTTCTTTTACTAGAACACGGCATGTTTGTTTATATATGTGTTATTTTTATTTTACTAAATGCATTTTTAAAATAAAAGTAGGTAAAATTGATGAAAGGCTGTTAGGAAAAAATTATAAATTGAGGTATTTAAATGGTAAATACATTTCTAACTAAAATGGAAAATACAATAGATTTCTCAATTATTTGCCTTTCTTCTGCAGCCTAGACTTAAATATTCAGCTCCTTACAAATTAATTAAAATAATGTAGAAAATTCATATGCCATCAGTTCAATTGCCCTAACTAGGTAACCTTTACTCCTACACCTGACTTTTTTTTCCTATGTCTTTCTCTTTCTGTTTATCTATTTTTCCATGAGAGACAGAGAGAGAGACAGACAGCATCCTTGATAGGGTCTTGATGCTGAATCAAACTCCCCACCTCAACCAGTCCTGGTTCATGGGCACGCATGTTCCAAATATATTCATGGATGTCTCTAGATGAAAATACAACACCTTCCCATGTGGGTCAGTCTGGTAGAGCTTTGCGTTTTACAGCTGTGCCACCATCTGCCCATTCTCTGTCTTTAGCCTAAGGGAAGATGATAACATTCACTGAGTCACCCAAGTTATCTACAATTTTCCTCGAATTCTTAGCCCAATACCATGTTATAAAGAAGTTTCTGGTCTGGATCTCTCCCTGAACTTCTTCAGGCTTAATCTTTCACCATGCAAGTTTTACATGCCTGCTAGAGAGGTGTTTAGAAAACAAAACTGAGCCACCTGGTATAGCATGATGGTTAAGGTGCTGGATCTCATGCGGCTAACTGAATGGTTTGAGTTCCAGAAATTATTTCTTGAAAATTATGCCAGGCACATTTGTGTGTTTGTGTGTGTGTGTGCCCACAATCCTGAGAGGAGACTGGAGGAGCAGGGATTGTGGCATGGCCATCCCCCCAGAGGGTGATTTCTCTCTCTCTCTCTCTCTCTCTCTCTCTCTCTCTCTCTCTCTCCAGTGAGCATGTGTACCCTATGGGGAAATTTTTTAAAAGGAAATCCTGAGAGGAGACTGGAGGTGGCGGTATCCCCACAGGGTGATTTCTCTCTCTCTCTCTCTCTCTCTCTCTCTCTCTCTCTCTCTCTCCAGTGAGCATGTGTACCCTATGGGGAAATTTTTTAAAAGGAAAATTAGAAAAGAAAACAAAGCTGATACTCTAACTTCAGAAGATTTGTCTAGAATTTTTGTTTAAGGAAACTTAGAAGTTTCAATTCTGTTTGGAGGGAATGGGCCAGAGGAAGATGGGGCAAGCTCTACACCTTGTCTTGGTAGTCAGCTCCTCAAAACACACAGGGCTGTAGTGAGTTTACCAGCAGAACTCCTGCCTTCTACCTGAAAACTCCAGGCTGTCAAGAAGCACGAGGTGGCTTTGTCTAAAGTTCTCTCCTATTCTCCATAGACTGCAAAATTCCATTTTAATAGAATTATCTTTTCCCTGTTTACACAGAATTTTGATTATGGTCACACATTAATGAAATAGAATAGAACTTTGCATCAAACAATAACATTATAAAGACATAAAACTTTCTCTCTGGTCAGGCTTTATTTAATTTTAGAAGTTGGAATCATTTTGAATTGTAAAATCCATTGATGTAATTCATTTAGCAAGTGATCACTTTTAGGTGACTGTTACTATCAGATGGAATTTCAAAAAATACAAATTTAAATGATTATTTGTCAAGTAGTGACTTAATATCTCCTTATATTTTTAGCATTTAGATTTCAATTGAGTATAGTTCTAATAAAAATAAATATGCAAAAGATGAATTTACATTAGTAATTTTCTGAAATATTATCTAAAACATTCAATTTGCCTTTAAAATGTGAATTTAACTGTACTCCAGAATAATCTTTCTTTGAATTAACATTTTGTTACATTACAAAAATTCATTAACTCAAAATTTACTTGATATACTACTGGACAGCTAGCTGTGTTTCAATTTAGGAAAATATTATTTTATCAAATGGTCATATATATGGGGTTTGAAAAAATACTAATAGATTCTACACAAATGAATCATTTATTTTATTACGTTCTGAATATAAACCAATAAGTACTCATAACAAATGCAAAAAAATACTTAAGTAAACATGATAAATATTCTAGTTTAGCCCAGTGATAATTGCTATCAAGAATTTGATATGTATAATACAGAATACTTCTTTTCCCTTGACAGTTTAGACATGGCCCCTTCATCGTATATTCCATAGATAATACTGTATTAATATATGACATTTTACAGGTTTTATTTCCTAGCCATCCCTGTACATGCCATTTGGATATTGCCCTTTCTTCACCATCTTTCACATTTTGAGGACAGAAATAAATGAGTAAATGGACTGTTTTGAGAAAGTAAAAGTGAGAAAAGTGCCTCATTCTTTACTTGCTGCATGTGGAGAAGAAGGGTTGTTCAAAAAGAGAGAACTCAGAGATACACATGAATAAATAAAGCATTAAAAGATAGAACCCAGAGAAAGATCTCTGGTGGTAAAAGATAGAAAGGAAGCTCCTAGGAGTCTTAGGAGAGAAAAGTGAGAAAAGAATGTGGACATTTACTATAAGTTGCTGCTGGTAACTATTAGAACCATCTAAAGCGTTCAGAAATAGAGATTAAAATAAATGCATCTAGGGGCCAGCAGATGGTGTGGTAGTTAAGGCACTGGACTCCCACAGGGTCGACCATCATTTGAGCCCTGAATCTGGAGGCTTAAAAATCACACTATATGCATGTGCATTCATGCCCAAAATCCTGAGTGGAGGAGAATGGAATACAGAATGTTCATCCTTCAAAAGAGGATGATTTCTCAATTTTCCTCTTTCTGTCTCTGCGTCTCTCACTAACCAGTGCCCTATGACAAAAACCTAAAAATAAATAAATAAATAAATAAATAATTCTATCTATGTTGTTGCTTCCTTAAAAGAGGACCTTTTTTTTTTAGATCCAAGCCTCCAGGATTACTGCATTTATAACTGCTTTGTAGCATTTAAATTGCCAGAGTATATTTACCTTATTTTGGAACCTCTCCTTGATTTCAATAACCTGTCTATTCAGGAAATGAAATCACCATTTCATTTACTTCCTTTTTAGTGTACATTTTGATATTTGGTAGAGCAAGAACACTTATTACTATTCAAAGCATTCAGACTTTTAAAATTTTTTTCTGGTGAAGTTTATAATTCCTGCATTAATATCTCTCCCTTTCCCAAATTATATCTCGTATAATGTTGAATTAAAGGTGAAGTTTCTCTACAGTATTGAAACTTATCATTCAAATATTCTCCTATTTTATCACTTTCTTCCGATATGATTGTATTTTTCTTACTTGGGTTCATTCTAAATACTTTGCAGTTTTTGTTCCAATAGCAATTGGAATTTATTTATTTATATTTTTAATTGGATTTTGTTAACATAAATGAACTTTTCTGATTTTGCATATTTATATTGTATCTTATCTGTCAGTTCTAATGCTTTGTTACTTTTTTCTATGGTTAGAAAAACCATCCCATTGATGACTAATGATAACTTCGTCTCTCTCTCCATAATCTTTAAATTCCTTATTTATTTTCTTATTTTCAAGCATTGTCTGGAGCTTCTAGAAAACATGTTGTACAATACTAGTGTATTTCTAACATTATTACAAATCTTTCTAATAACTACGATGTGTTCATCTTGTTTCTGATACGATCTCTATAGTTTTATCTCTTTTATTACTTTTAATATTTTATATTTGTACTTTCTGGTTTTTCCTTAAATCATGGTTTCTAAGGTACTATATTCTGCTTCTGTATCTCAGCCCATATTTTAATTTTTTATTTCCATTTAATATTTTACTTTTATTATTTTCCCAATTCTATTAATTTAGTGACTTTTTTCTTTCTAGTACATCTTTTTTTTTCAGTCTTTCTCTGCTTATTTATAAAAATCTATAACTTTTCAGGATATCACTTCTTAATTTTAAAGTAGTTTTACTATACAGTCTTTAGAAGCCAGTACATTGCGTTGTACAATACAGATTCTCTAAGTTGATAAATTGTTTCTTTTCTAGGCAAGTTACTGCCTACAACTGTAAGATAGATTACTGCCTTATTCTATGAAAAGTTCTCCCAGAAAACATATTATGCTTCTTAAATGACTATTTTATTTGAATCTTTCTTATTCTCAAACAAATTTATGATGAGCTGACTTTCCTCAGGCTATAACTTAAACTACCTCCCTGATACACATAAAAACAAGTAGAATTTCTCAAGAAGGCAATATGAAAAGATGCAATTTGGCAAGTATACATTTTTCATCAACTGGCTCTGTTTATGCAGATTATATGACTGCCACACCTTTCAGAATGTTTACAGTTACAGTCTTGGATTATATTTATTTCCCCTCCAGTAACAATCTGAACTTTGAGATAATGCAGTATTAAAAAAACCCTTCTCTAGGAAATTTTCCTAAGGAAGAATACAAAACTCTTTAAACTCTTCCTAAGAAAGAAAACAAAACTCCTTACCTGAATTAATATTTGCATTTTAACATAACTTCACTCTTTCTATAGGTACGATAAATTTCTGACCTAAGGTATTGTGTTGTTGTTGACCACTACTCTAATTGCTGAAGTCAAGTCAGAGACAGTTAATAAATACTTGGTAAAGACACAACCGTGTTGTTAACATTTAATTTCTAATTTATGTAATTTCTCAGCTACATGAGTAAGCATTTCCTATTTGATGTCATGGTTATGTCTGAAAAGTCTACAACATTTTCCTCAAAGTAAATTATTGCTTAATTCATTTTTAAGTGGTTTGTGCTATGAGTTCCCTAAAAAGGAAACTCTGAAATGGAATTTGGTGTGTAAATTATTGTAGGGATTGTCTTTGGGATGTTATGGTGGAAGGATAAAACGTCTTGGACAGAGAGAAACATCAGGTTGTGATTCAGGCTTTGCAACAGCCTATCTGACTGCTTTGGTAGCTGTGGAGTTAAAATGACCTGCTGAAATTGTCTGAAGTTAGCATCTATCAGTCATTAGAAGAGATCATCCTGGGAAGGGGCGTGAACTTGGGCCATGTGGTTCTGCAGCTGAGGACATTTCTGAAAGATGGAATGGCTGAGGGATGTTTGCTAGCAGCATTCTCAGGTGCTGAGGCAACAAGTCTTTTTCTGAAGGGGCACCTGGGCAGTAGTCCTTTTACACAGAGTTTATCAACAAATAAACCAATTCCTGGCAACATCTACTGTGTAACTAGTTGATCAAATTCTAAATTACCCTTGATAACATCACACATAAATGTGACTTAACAGGGCTAACTCTATGTGATGGGAGAAGTTAAGATACTTAAAAAATGCAGAGTTGAGTCATATAAAATATTGTATTTTTTTGCTTCAGAGAACGAAAAGCTTAAAGAGTAGCACTGTAGGGAGATGTAAAAAAATGTAAAATGTGAGCTCTTTTTTCATATGATTTGATTTGGATAGGTTTGGGGGACAGTGTATTCAATGCATTTCTCATGTCTTTAGGTAAATAGATTTGTGGTGTATTTAATAAAAATTGTTCTATCTCTGAGAAATTAAACTCTACCTTTCTACTTTGTAATCATAATTATTTTTCTTATTTGTAATGTTTATCTTACTCTCACACCTCATTAAATACCTTCATTGCCTATTTAGAAGGCCTCTCTCCTCTTCAAGTCTGTTAGATGCTACAGTCTGCCTTACTTTCTTGTCCCATCAGCAATAACTTCAACTACTTTCTTATAACCATCTAGTCTGTTACTTTGTCTTGCTGACTTTCTGTTGGCATCACCTTGCCCTCTGTCATGCATGCCAAACACAAAGGTGAATTCTTTCTGCTACTGGTGCTAAGAAGGAGCACCATTACTGTGGCAACTGGGTGATTACCCTGCTAGAATCCTAGTACTTCTGTTGGTCTTTTTACTACTCAAAGACCTCTTATACTTCCTCCTGGGGATGGTGGGGTCTGGAGAGAATTGCTTTCTCCTTGTTTAGTTTGGACACATTCAATACTTTATGTTTTGGATGCCTGTAATCTTTCCTTGTCTCTCTTTCAATGGTCAAGTATTCTTTACACCAATCGTTTATTGAATACTTATCACATGTCAGCCACTATGATTCATTCAATAAAGACTCATTTACATCCTATACAACCTCAACAAGATAGGTATTGCCATTTCTATCCTAAAAGTGGAGAAACTGAGACTTAGTTTAAGTAACTACTTAGCTAATACATTTCAGGCAAGATTCACATTGTGATCAGTCTGGCTCAAACACCTATATCCCTTTAACTTGTTAAAAAAAAAATAGTGGCAAGCACTATGCTGTGTATTAAAATGTGAAGATTTGTAAGATTTTTTTTAAGAATTATTATTATTATTATTTTTTTAACATTTTTTTTGGAGAGGTTTTTTTTTTTTTTTTTTTTTTTTTTTTTTTTTTTTTTACTATACGGCGCGTGTGCTCGCCAGACAGACAGAGAGAGACATAGAGACAGAAAGCGAGAAATCACCCCCCCAGGGGGGGATGGTCACGCCGCAGTCCTTTCTCCTCCATTCTCCTCTCGGGATCTTGGGCACGCACTTACTTTTTTTGGGGAGGTTTTTTTTTTTTTTTTTTTTTTTTTTTTTTTTGCTATACGGCGCGTGTGCTCGCCAGACAGACAGAGAGAGACATAGAGACAGAAAGCGAGAAATCACCCCCCCAGGGGGGGATGGTCACGCCGCAGTCCTTTCTCCTCCATTCTCCTCTCGGGATCTTGGGCACGCACTTACACGCACCCGGCGTGAGTTTTAAGCCACTGGGTCCGGGACGCGAACCGCTGTCGACTATGTGGGAGTCCAGCGACATAGCCATTACTCTAACTGCTGGTTCCCAAGAATTATTTATTTAATTTTCCTTATTATTAGTAGTATTTTTAATTTGGTGTAAGGCACAAGTGCTTACCAGAGAGAGACATAGAGAGTGAGAGGGACGGTCAGAAAGCAACCACTGGGTCCAAGATTGAACCAATGTGGTCATGTGAGTTTGAGTATTGCAGAGCTGAGCAAGGGAAATCTCTTGTACAGTAAGTTCTGTAGTAGAGGCACACATGAATTCTATGGGAGCCCAGGGAACAGAATTTACTACCCAGAGGAACTGGAAATGATTTCACAGAACTGGTGATGTTTAAATTAGATAGCAGGATCTAATAGGATTGGGTCTGTCAATGATCAAGTGAGCTAAAGTAGGACAAAATTGTATGCAACAGCATAGTGACATGGATAGGCATGCCATATTAAACTCTAGTTCCAAGGATTCTGTCTGGAAATACTGTTAATTGAGTGAAGTGACAAGAGATAAAAGCAGAAAGGTAAGTAAGGGAAAACAAATTAAGAGTCTTACATGTTAAACTAATGTTTCTGCACCACTCCCAAACCCTCCCAATCCTACTTCCCCTCTTTGGCAGATAAATGGATGTTTGCCATGTATAATTTGAAAACTAAAACTAGTAACTTTCCACATAATTCTGATTAAAATCAAGGAGCTTATTTGAATAATTAAATAATGATGACTCAATTACCCCAAAGGTTGTAACTATGTATAAGATAAATCAATATCTTTATGTATCTGCTTAGTAACCTCTAGAAAATTGTGTGGTTTTAGCACTTTGGTGCTAATTCAATGATAAGAAACCCCATGAGTGATCTTTATAGGAAAATTGTAGTCAATTACCCTGCTTAAGTGTTTTAGGATTGCATTTGGAAAAAAAGAATTATACTGTTTAAGATTATTATCATTATTGTAGAGAAACTTTTTAAAAATTTTTAAATTGCTTCTCCTGCCCCATAACAAAATGGTAACTTGTCACTAAATAAGCAATCTCTCTAAATGAATATTTTCAGAATAAATCCCTTAGAAAATGTTTGTACTTAGCAGTCTTCTATGTTCCAAGTGTTCACTATTTGAACTACATGTTCATCCTATTTTTCTACCAAACATCTTTTTTTCTAGAAACAGTATGTGAATGTATTAAAAAGAAAAATAACAGTATTGACATCTAATAATTATAGATCAATAATAAGGAATTTTATCTATTGGTTTGATTAATAGTTTTCATGAGATTCAAAAATGCTAAGCACTCTGATCACAAATGGATCAAATGCTCATTCTGGAGATTGAATTCAGATGTCTTTCATAGGGCTAAATTTAAATGGGTATTTTAAATATAAATATATTTACTTAATAGTAATTGAGTACTCAATAGTAACTCAATAGTAATCAGTTTTACAATAGGTATTTTTCATTTCATTATTAATTTTGGATTTCGTTCAGATACTTCCAAATAGATTTTTCAAATTTTTGACTGACATAATTAAAAATTCACCTAGTCATTTTGATATATATCTCAGTTGCAAGTCATTATACACTATCAATACTTAATCAGGTTGCTGCACCTGGGAATTTAAAGTTAGAAATCACTGAAACTATGTGTGCAGAAGGCTACTTAGAAGGGCTACAAATTTGTCCTGAGCTGAGTCTGGACTGATTCAAGAAAATGTCATGTGGCTATTCCCTTCAGTGTCCTTGAAATTTTAGGGAGATTACGCTTTTGGGTTTGTTGGCATCCTTTAATTTTCCTTAAGACTGACTCTTGAAAATGATTTCTAGACTGACATGTTTTCTAGAAATTGATATTGAATTATAATTAAAAAGTAAACCTAAAGAAAGATGTTAAGAAGAGATCATGAGTTATTTCAGGGAACAAGAGTGTACATCTTTTGCCTTGGTTACATTTCAGAAAGGATTAATTTGTTGGGACCAGCAGTTAGCGTAATGGCTATGTTGCTGGACTCCCGTGTAGTCGACTGTGGTTGGAGTCCCGGACCCGGTGGCTTAAACTCATGTCGGGTGCGTGTACGTGTGTGCCCAAGATCCTGAGAGGAGAATGGAGAAGAAGGGATTGTGTTGTGACCATCCCCCCAGGGGGTGATTTCTCGCTTTCTGTCTCTCTGTCTCTCTCTCTCTCTCTGGTGAGCGCATGTACCTTATAGCAAAAACAAACAAACAAAAGCTCTCAAAAAAAAAAAGGATTAATTTGTTGTGAATATTATACAAAGACTTGACAGACCAAATAGGTTTTTGATTTGGCCTAACTTCTTTGGACTTGAGAAGATACCTAAGACTGTAATTGTCCATGATAATTTCAACACTGAGATTGCTATTATAGATCTCCAGAATTTGAATATAGTTTTATTTTTTCCTTGTATTTTTCATAGATGTAAAATAGCAAATTATATACACATATTTTTCTTGTATCTTCTATAATAAAGATATTTATCTTCTTCTACAACTTATGAGCATATAGCTTAGTTATTGTGAAGATCTGCTGTTAAGGCTAAAATTTTATTGTAGACAGAAAATGCTAAGTCTAATTTCTACCTCCTAGTATCTAATAGCTAACATTTAAATCTGGCAGATATTATGTGATTTCTTCAGTGGTTAGGAGCACAGCAATTTTCTGAAGAAAAATGCCAAGTTAGAATTTCAGCTCTACCACTGCTAGCTGTGTGGCCTTGGACAAGTTATTTAATTTCTTTTATTTTAATTGATGCATAATAATTAAACATATTTTGGGGGTACATCATGATATGTCTATGTATTTGTATACTGTTTAATATACAGGGCAATTAGTATCTCTATCATCTCAAATACATATCGTTTCTTTGTGTTTCGAACATTTACAATTGTCTAGCTATTTTGAAATATGAAATAAATTATTGTTAACTGCTATCACCCTACTGTGCTATAGGACAGTAGAACTAGTTCTTTTATGTAACTGTAATTTCATACCCATTAACCAAATGCTTCTTCTCTCCCCTTCCTCCTTTCCCTTCTTAGCATCTGAAAACCACTATTATAGTCTCTAATCCTACGAAATCAACTCTTGTAGTTTCCATATATAAGTGAGAGAGAACACATGGTATGTTTTTTTCTGGGTGTGGCTTTTTTTATGTAACATAATTTCCTCCAAGCTCATCCATGTTGCCATCATGACTGAATTTCCTCCTTTTTGTATCTTCATAACATTCAGTATGCACATATACCATGCATTCCTTCGTTGATGGATACTTAGGTTGATTCCATATCTTCACTATCATGACTAGTGCAACAACACACAAGAGAATATAGACATCTCACATACTGATTTATTTTTCCATATTCTCATTTTTTTTAATTACTTTTTGCTTTCATTTAATTTTTGAAGTGGTAAAATACATATATAACCCTAAAGTCAAAGCAGTATAAAAAGTACTACAGGATGAAGTGTCAGACCTACCCCATCTCACTCTCCTCACTATTCCTCCAGTCAACCTTCCAGAAGGACTAATTTTATTGATTTCTTATTATATTCTTCCTATTACATTACAATAACATAAGTAAATGTAAAATATACTTTTATTTTCCTTTCTTATTACACAACAGGAAACACATTAAAATTATAGTTCCAGGGAGGGCAACTGTACATACTAGAGACAGTATAGAAGGGGATGGTTAATAGGGGATGGAAGAAAACAAAACATTTAATGGGCACAGAAATGAAGCTAACTGTTGAAGATCATGTATATGGTAATATCTTTGAGTTGACTAATATGCACTGTATTCATGCTGAAAAAGACCATGTTGTACACTGTAAAGATGTATAGTGATTAAATGTAAATAAAAATAGAAAAAAATGTAACTCCATACCTTGTTTTTTATCATAATATATGCTGAAGGTCTTTCTATATCAATACATAGCAAATCTTCACATTCTTCATAAAAGTTGCACTTTGTGGTTATTAAAAAGTTTACTGTTGGATCTTTAGATGGTTTCAAACTTTGCTGTTACAAACAATGCTGGAATTAAAAACTTATGTCATTTCACACATCTGTAGAATGAGTTTCCAGGAGCAGAATTATTAGTTAAAGGGTAAATATGCTAGTAATTTATATAGATACTACTAGATTGTCATCCTAAAGGTGCTCCAGTTTACATTTCCACCAGCAATCTATTTCAGCACTTTTTCCCCAGTGGTCTATGTAGAGGTCAGGTTGTCACCAAGTCATTGGATTTTTTTCCAGTTTGAAAAGTAACAGATTAACAAATGTTACATATGAGTCCCAGGATTTATTGTATGTGCCATTATATCAAATATATTGATACTCCACTCATGCCCTTGATAAAATCATTCATCTTTAAGTTTAGAAATGATCCTTTACTAAATTAATTCCATGCCTATAACACTAAGTATTTTATATATGATCCTATTGAATTCATGTCTATAACATTGAGTATTTTATATATGATCCTATATAATGTAAACAACGACAAAAGAAACCAAAATGTCAAGAAATAATTCTGAAATAACTGAATATTGTTGGTTTAACTGAAACTATTAAGACTTTTAAAAAAAGATATTTTATTTTGCTCTTTTTTTTTTGGAGAAGTTTTTTTTTTTTTTTTTTTTTGCTAGTTTGCCAGACAGACAGAGAGAGACATAGAGACAGAAAGCGAGAAATCAACCCCCAGGGGGTTGGTCACGCTACAATCCCTTCTCCTCCATTCTCCTCTCAGGATCTTGGGCACGCACGCACACGTGCCCAGTATGAGTTTTAAGCCTCCGGGTCCGGGATGTAAACAGCGGTCGACTATGTGGGAGTCCAGCGACATAGCCATTACGATAACTGCTGGTTCCCAAAGATATTTTATTTTGGAGGTGCACCTGAGTCAAATATACAAGAAATATATGTTGAAAGCATATCAGTTTGTAACTGAATGTTCCTTGAGGCAGTTCAGACATGAACAATGGATATGACTTTTGCTATTGCAGTTACTCTAAAATGAAAAAGAGTATCTGGTATACTATCACTCTTGTCATAATACATATTTTTAAATTCTTCTCAAGGAAATGAATAGCCAAATAACAAAAAGAAGTTCAAATTGCCTTTTAAATTGTTTTAATTCTACTATTAAAGGGAACCTAAGGGGCAAAGTCAGGAAAATAATTTTGTCCTATTTCTACTGAACATGTTTAGACTCCAGGAACAAATAGAAAACATCAGTATCATTAATTAGTATAACTGACCAAAAGTAACCTCAATGACCCCTCCATTTCTCTGTCCAATTACATTGCTTATATTAAGTTGCCATATTACAGAAAATATTTTTCTATAATTCATTCATCTTGCACTTTTAAAAATTAAATGAGATAAAATACACCCTATAATCATTTGTTACAGCTAATTATTATAGCCCAAATTTTATAGTATGTGGATTGTTAAGTACAGTCTATTTTGAATTTATTTTAGAAAATACTACTCTATTTAAAAGAGAAAAGTAATTTGCCCTGAGAGGAACTTTTATTGTATTATATGTCTAAAAATATTGAGAATATAAATAATTTATAAATGATGTTTCAAGAAATATTATTTTATGTAAGTACTTGGCTCTAGTTTCTAATTATCCTAGCTTATACAGACATTTTTAAGAAGTTTATCACAGTTGCCAGAACAGCCCTTCTTCAAGAGACAGCCAGCTCCATGGCTCCTGAGATCTAGCCATTTGGGGAGAAAGGAAGATGTCCCACTGATAACTGGGCCTCCAGCATCCAAAACTCGCGTGTTTGGGAAGAAACCGACCATCCACCAGATGACTAGAAATCGCTGCAGGACCACAAGAAATATGGGGAAGCAGGAAAATACCTCTCCCACACGGGAAAAGGATAGCTCCTCTTTATCCACACACAGTTCAATGGAAATCATGGAAATGTCTGATAAAGAATTCAGAACATTCATAATGGCAAAGCTAACAGAGATGGAAGAGAAGAGAGACAAGGAACTGCTGAAGAGAAAGGAGAAAGGAGTTGAAGAGTTCCAGGAGGTAAGGAAATTCATGCAAGATCTAAAAGAGGAATTTCACACTTTACAAAAGAATCAGATGGAACTGTTAGAGATGAAGGCTATAATACAAGAAGTCAAAATCTCCCTTGAAAGTATTAAAAGCAGACTAGATCATACAGAAAATAGAATCTCTAATGTAGAAGAGAAAATGGTTGGCCTAGAAAAATCCACCGCGAAGACTGAGAAAATGGCCCAAAAATTTGAGAATAATATGCGAGAAGTACTAGATACCATCAAACGTCCAAACATCCGGATAATAGGCATCCCAGAAGGTGAAGAGACTCATAAGGGCATTGATAATCTATTCCATGAAATCTTACAAGAAAATTTTCCAAACCTGGAGAGGCACTCAAAGATTCAGTCCCAAGAAATACAGAGGACCCCAAATAGAATCAACCCAAGAAGATCTTCTCCAAGACACATTATAGCCAGATTGACCAAAACCACAGACAAAGACAAGATACTAAGACTGGCAAGAGAAAAAAGGCAAGTTACCTACAAAGGGTATCCCATCAGACTAACGGCAGACCTCTCATCGGAAACAATGAGAGCGAGGAGAGAATGGGAAAATGTATTCAAAGTATTAAGGGAAAAGCAATTTCAACCGAGAATTCTGTACCCAGCAAGGTTATCGTTCATTTGGGAAGAAAAGACACGAACTTTCCCAGATAAACAAAACCTGAAAGAATTTACCAGCACCAGACCGGATCTCCAAGAAGTTCTTAAGGGAGTGCTATGTCAGTAAAATTAAATGCAGACACACAGAAATAAGAGTTCAGAAACTAAGAAAATGGGCAACTTAATTGTAGGGCCAAAAGCTGGAGTTGAGTATTACATCCCAGATTTCAATCTGGAACATCGAACCTCAACAGATACAGAAGAAAGATTAAGTACATGAGACTGAACTGATGAAACAGTATTCTACGACTTGACTAAAATATTGCTGCTTTTCTTCTAAGCTTTGTTGTCTGGTTTTAAGGACTTTTGTCCTGTCTTCAGCTATCAATAGATTCATGTTCCGACTATTTGAACAGAATACTAACCTGTTTCTAGGCTTTAAGTTTCAAAGAAATATCCTTACCAGTTCAAAACTGCTTTTCTTGAAACCATCGGCTGATCTTGCTATTGAAAGTAGTTAGATTACTTATGATATTGTGTGACCAACGAAATGTTGGGGGAAAAGGGATTGAAGACAACTGTAGACAGCAGAGATAGTGTAATAAGAGAGTGGAATAGGGCAGAGGGCTAGACATGGGGTAAAAAAACATATATATGAAAGTAGAAATGGAATATTATGGATGATAACATGCATTATTAAGCCACTATATAGTATATTCTAGATGGGAAACCACATTTAGAATGTTGTGATGATGCTCAGGGAATGAATGTAAATTAATAAAAAAAAAAAATTTTCAGAAGAAAAAAAAAAAAGGCATTAGAAATACCTATTTGATGACTGCAGTTAAGCTATATAGCCCTAGTTAGGTGCTACTTTACAGTATGTTCATTCTATTCACTGAGGTTTATGCCTAAAGTCAGTCTTGTGTTCATGGATATGTACATATCAGCTGTGCTTGCTATTGAAAATATTTAGATTTATTAAGATATTTAGTGAAACAATAAAATGGGGGAGGCATAGAAAGCAACAATAGATACCAGACACAGTGTGGGAGGAGGGTGGGAGATGGCAGAGGGTGAGATAGGGAATCAAGGATGGGAAAAAAGGCAAAATATACAGAAAACAAGAAATGGAAAATGATTTGTTGACAATAACACATATGTTGATGTGCTTGATTGAGCCAATATACAGTGTATTCTCAATGGAAAAATCTCATTTTGTATGCTATAATGATGTACAGTGAATGAATGTAAATAAAAAAAAAAATTTATAAAAAAAAAACACATAGATTGTAGACTTCCTAGTGGGATGCCAGTTTCTGTTGAGTCTAGCAAAGAGGAAAAGGAGTTGTAATTGGAACCAGGCAAGGAGATAGGGTCTTGCTTTACAGTGCTGAGTTCCAGGGTTAGGCTCCAGGAGATTGCTTCTGGAACTGATTCCAAGTAACTCATCTGGGGATCACCAATTTCCCAACCAGATTAGTCATTAATCATCCTTTCATTCCCACACTCTTCATTCAATAAACATTTATTGAGTGAAAAAAAAAAAAAAAAGAAGAAGTTTATCACAGTTGAGCCAGCAGATGTTGTGGTTAGGATGTTGGACTCCGACATGGGCAGCCACAATTCAAGTTCCGGACATGTCCGCTTGAACATCATGCTAGGCCCATGTATGTATGTGCCCCAAACTCCAGGAGGAAAATGGATTACAGCGCAGCCATCCATCCTTGGGTGGGTGATTTCTCTTTTTCTCTCACTGACTGTTGTCTCTTTCTGGCTAGTACATATGGCAAAAATCTTTAAAAAATAAAAAGGTAATCAAAATTAATCTCTAAATTTTACACCATCCAGTGGTACAATTTGAAAATATTTGCCTCATCATTAACAGTAAATAACTATTTTTCAGAAATCTTCATTGACAAAGAAAATATGAAAGTTTATCAAATGAAACTTTTGTAATGTCACATGGTATGCAATTTATTTTTATTTTTAGAGTACTACTGGGTATATATGTATATATATATTTGTTTATTGAATGAATTACACTATTAATGTTTTTTCTTAAAAACACTATCCGATTAGAAACTTAGTTCATGGGACCAGCAGTTGGCATATGGTTATGTAGCTGGACTCCCATGTAGTCGACCACGGTTTGAGTCCCGGACCTGGTGGCTTAAACTCATAGCGGGTGCATCTGTGTGCATGTCCAAGATCCTGAGAGGAGAATGGAGGAGAAGGGATTGCGGCATGGACATCCTCCCTGGGGAGTGATGCCTCACTTTCTGTCTCTGTCTCTCTGTTTGTCTTTCTGCCGAGCGCACACACCCTAAAGCAGAAACCTCTCAAAAAAAAAAAAAAAAAGAAACTTTCAGCTCATAATATCAGTAGGTATTTATTTTCAAAATCATCTAATAACTATCTAAATGGAGTATTTAAATATTTTCATCGCATTTTCAAAAGAAAATAGACTAAGTATGCAAAAATGCGTGTTAAAGAGCACCGTGCTGCATGCTGATATCACAGATACTTTCCAGTGCTTGGCTTCTCTAATCACACTTAACATTTGATTATGTAAGCTTGTGCTTCAAAATCACTGAAATTGGTGTAGGAGAACTTTCAAATGTTTGCTATCTTGATGCTATACTTTAAAAAATTGAAATAAATTTTAGGTTATGATGTTCCAGTGCATGTTTTAACACATCTGTGAATTTTAATTTATATAAATTTCAACTAACTACCTAAAAAGTAAAGAATTTATATTTTTTATGAATACATTTTCATAAAATTTGAAAATTTGATGAATAATTACTCTGAATATATGATTTTTTTAACCTTTAATCTAAGTAACCTATGTTGGTATATTATCATATGTAATTTTTCTGGTTCCTCTGATCAAACGGACTAAAGCAAAAAGATTCTTGAAAGTTGAAATGCCATGGAAAAATTTTGTAATATTAATAAAAATTTTAGTTAAAAAGAAAATTGTTAGAGTCAGGCCAGAAGATGGTGTAGTGGTTAAGGTGTTGGACTCTCACATGGCCAACCATGGCTTGAGTACTGGACCAGAAGCTTGCTTTCTTACTGTCCCAATTTTTTTGTTCTCTCTCTCTCTAGTCTTTCTCTGGTCAAATTGAAGAACAATAATAAATACAATTTTAAAATTTGTCAGAGGGTGTGTGCACTTGCCCAAGAAGGAAGTGGGGCTGCAAAGCAAGAAAGTACCTTACTCCCTTAGGGAATGGTCATGCTGCAATCTCTTCTCCCCCAATTTTCTCTTTTTGAGAGATTTTGGGCACACACACACAGGTGTGTGGCCTGTTTCTCAAGCTACCAGATTGGGACTTGAATTATACAGCTGACCATGTGGAACCCAGCAGCATTAACCACCAGGCCACAGGCTGAGCCAAACTTTTTTATTTTTTAACTTTCGAAATAACCTTATCTTTAGTCTTCTATCACTGTTTCCATCTCAGCTCAGTATAGTTATTTTTTTCCTAGTATTTTGTTTTTTGCTATAAGATATATGCACTCACCAGAAAGAGAGGAAAAAAAGAGAGAGAGACAGAGAGAGAGAAAATGAAAATCACCCCTTGGGGAGAAGGCCTTTATGTAATCTCTTCTCCAATGTCCTCTTGGGATTGTGGACATGTACACATATATGCCAAGCATGTTTTCCAAGCTACTAGGTCTGGGATTTGAACTGTGCAGTCAGCCATGTGGATTCAGTCACATTAACTTCTGTACTACCTGCTGCCCCAAATCTAGTTCTTAAAGGAAAGGTTTAGATTATGGCCATTGGGATTCTATACTCAGTTAAAATTTGTACAGGGATTTCAGAAAATTTGGAAGCTATGACACTTTAACTGAACACTAGTTGAAAACAGCAAAATTGCTTTTGTTTGTTGTGTCCCCATTGTGAGGACAAAGCCACAACAAAATAGGAACAATTACTAGAGACCACAGACAAAAGTCACTGCACCCATCCTTGGAAAGCTGTCCCTGTATATGTCTATTAAGAACTGAGATGCTATTAGACTTAAATTGATTATCGAATTCTGTACCTTATTTTACCCTGTCAGCATTATTTACCAGAATAGTTAAAGAATGTCAAATGAATGCTATAAATTATGTTTGCCCTTTTCAGAATCATGTAGGAGAACTGTCAACGCGTCGTTTTCATGCCTTGAATAGGCAGAGAATTCTATAAACAAAGCAATGGACCCCACTGATCAAACCACCATCCCAGTGCTACTTATTCTCTTTGTAATGTTCTTCCCACATACAAATATCCACAGATTTTTCTTCTCAACAAAATATTTTTGTTACCCTGCATTTAATATTTTCAGTTAAATGCTATTTTCTCTCTTCAACAAGTTATTATCTGAAACTTAAATCATATTTAGTATAATGGTTAGTGTTCATAACAGTTTTTTTTTCCTGAAATTTAAAGACTTCTACTGGATTATTAGCAATGTAAAAAGGAGAATATGTCTTTTTTCACGTATGTTGCTTTGTGGAGTATATACATAGTCCTCATTCGATATCAAGGGTGGGTTAATGAATGAGTGAAAGGATAGCTATTCTCTACAAACATTCCTAAACTCACTGCTATTACTATTAAAGTAACATATAGCAAAGTAACCATTAGGATGCCCTGAACTCTTTTTTTTTTTGGAGAGATTTTCACTGTAGGGCGCGTGCGCTCGCCAGCCAGACAGAGACTGAACTCTTTTTGAAGTTTCTAATGATGAATACTATGGCCATGACTTGACCTTTCCCAGAGCAGGCATTATAGAAATCTAAAAGACCATTTCATTTTTTAAATATTGGTTAATTTTCAGTGGCTATTTTCAAATACCAGAATAGGATTGGTTGCCCTCTTGCAGAGATTCTTTATGAGGTATTCCTTTTTCCACTGCTACTTTCTCACCTTCACAGTATGTGTCGAGACACAAAGCCACATATTCCTTTGACTCATAGACTCTAGAAGCAAAGACATTAGCATTAGGGGTCTTTTGTGACACATATATTTTCTTTTGGAGCTTATTATGGCTCCTTTTGTCTGTGTGTATAGTAATAGTATTTACTGCTACTATATTAAAAATATAAAAAGAATAAATAACATTAATACGGATTGGTCCTCATTGTGATTACCTCTAACTGGATGCCCTTGACATCAGGATCATGGCGGAATATTAAAATACCACTATCATGAATATTTAATATAAGAACTTGCATATAAATAATGATTTCATAGTCACTATATCTGATGGTAATAATTAAGTTCATTACAAAAGTAGAGGAGATAAGAAATAAATGAATGATAGGACAAATGATTTCTACATATGAATTATTCTTTATGAACATAGACTAGTAAGTGAAAAATCGAAGACTTAATTAAAGTGAACTCACTATTCTGGTTTGGATGAATCATAATTAGCATAATCCTGCCTGCCCTTTTACCACGAGGTATATTATATATATATATTTAGATAATAAAGAGAGAATTTACCCAATTTTGTTTAGTTGTTTGTCTTCAATGTAAATGTCATTAATTAACTGAGATTATTCTTAAAGAAAAAAAACAAGGTAGGTGTCTTCCTGTAAAGAAGATACATAGCTAGGAACATAGCATTTCATATTAAATCCCTGGTGTACACAAATAGCAAAATCCTAAGTGTTAACTAAGAGCTATTATCAAAATTATTCAATTCTGTCCTATTTATGTCCATTTTAATTATAAAAAAGCAAATCTAGTTCTCCTATGCACCAGTGAGAATAAAGGCAGGAATAGTATTAGTCCTTCTTGCAGAGACTATTTAGCACTTTGTTGTTGAAAGATTAATTTTAAATAGTTGATAGTAAGTTGTGGCATCTTGATTTACCCAAAATGGGATTGTTACACCTGTTAGAATGGCATTTTGTAAAGATTCTATTATCTGGTTAATCTTCTCAGAGATTGTTTTTATTAGAGCACTAAGATAATGATTACAAAACCCACTAAGTCTGCCTTGTTATCTGCCTGACATTAATATCTCCCAAGGAGAAAACATGGTGGAAAGAATCTTGGCTGTCCATGTGATAAAATACTAGTCTGGAGACTTATGAACATTAGAACCTTGGAAAATTGCTTATTCTTTTTAAAACTTGTCTCTATATCAGTAAATTGACATGATAATATTTGTTGCACAAGATTGTCCTGAGAACTCTGTTCACATGTGAAATCAATAGTGTGCCAGATACAATTCGACAAAAAGTAGCCCTTGTTATTATCATCTGATGGAATTCTTTACTTCATGGCTTTAGGGTGATGGTAGCATGTTTACTACAAACTAGAAAACTATAGGTACACTAAATACAGGATTTATCCTACACATGAAAATATTTTTATACAGAGAAAGATGGTAGGCATTATTAACATTTTTAAAATTATTTCTTCCTCCCTAGTGGTAGAATCTATAACTTGGAATTATTTGCTATTTTTAGTATGTTTGTGTTTTCCTTAGTCATAGCACATGCAATGTCTTCTCCCTAAGAGTCATGTCAGAGCTTCCTAAGCTTATTCAGCATTAGTCCTGAAGTGTTATTTATAGATATCTTTGTGTTTTTATTTCTGTAACATTGCCAAGATTGATCAGTAGGATATGAAGTGTCTTTGCTCAAACTATAAGAATTTACTAGTACCCCTTGATTTCTTTCTTAGAGGATTTTTGCCTTATTGGCATGCGTGTTCCCTGGAGAAAGAAAGAGACAGAGACAGTGAGAGGGAAAGTGAGAAATTGCTCCACCCCCAACCCCAGAGAAGATGGCCATGCCACAATCTCTTCTTCTCCATTCTTCTCCCAGTATCTTGGACACACATGCACACATGCCCAGCATGAGTTTTAAGCTACCAGGCCTGGGACTCAAACCGTGGTTGGCCATGTGGGATTACAGCTACGTAACTGCGCCGTCTGCTGGTTCCACCCTTTGATTGCTAATATCTACTTTAATACCTATTGCTATTGACTGTTATTATTATCGTGACTGCTTCTACTCTTTTATAAAGAACAAATCTATGTAGTCTTTGGAAGTTCTTCGACTCTAGAACTACTTTTGCAGTCCATCTCCCAACTCTTCATAAACCTATGTTGAACATGGGAAGAAGAATTTTTAACTCACCTTGGCTTACATAGGAAAAGACTAACCGACAGAAATGCTGTTTTGTTTGTTTGCTTGTTTGGGACTTCTTTTTGGTCAATTTTTTCGAGCTTCTATGCTTAATGTCACCACTAGACTTTAAAAGATCAAAGTGACCATTCACTCTGCAGCTACAGCCTTTCTTCCCCCAGATTTCCAGCCATGCTTTTGCTGCTTACTGATTTTATTCCCTTTAGACATAATTAGTTTAATGAAAATGTAATAATAGCTAACATTTTTAGGTACCTATGAGGCACTATGATAAGCTCTTTGCCTGTACTATATCATTTAGCTATTACATGTATGTGTTTATTTCTGAATGAATTAAAAGTATCTCTATCACTTAGAGTAATATAGCATATCCAAACTAAACAAAGTTTGGCTGCAACATCCATTTTTAAAATATGTAGAAAATCAAGACAACAACATTTAATCCAACCTTCCTCCCCTAATAAATCTAGTCCTATTGCCTTAAGCAATCACTTGAGAAAATTATGAGCCTCTATCCAGTCAAGGCAGGAAAGAAGAAAGAAATGTTACTGGTTTCTTGTGTCTGCTGAAATAAATGATCAAAAACATGGTGGCTTAAAACTATGTAACTGTGGTTCTGGAGGCTAGATATCTGAAATAAAAGTATTGATAGGATGCTAATTCCTCCAGGGTCTCTAATTCCTCCAGAAATTAGAGAAAACGCTGACCCTTGCCTTCTCCAGTTTCTAGTGGCTGCAGGTGTTCCTTGACTTGTGATTGCATCACTCCAGCCTCTGCCTCCTTCTCCGCATTGTCTTCTCCTCTGTGTCTGTATCTAAATTCCTTCTACCTTTCTTTTATATTTATGATGACATTTAGAGCCTACCTGGATATTTAAGGATAATCTCCCAACTTCAAAGTTCCTACTAATTATGTTTGTACAGACCCTTCTTCAAAATAAGGTAATATTTATTCAGGAGTGACTATTAGATGAGAGTCACAATGTGGGAATAAATTTTGGAGCCATTATCAGTCAGCCACATAATGACTAGTAATACCTGCCATGGACCGGAGAAGGGGAGTATGGGTAGCATGTATGCTAGGTATTTAGCATCAGTGACCCAATCCGTCATTTTATGTATAAGTGTTTGGTTAAATGACTTGTCTAAGATAACTAATTTGGATGAATCCTAGTAGGAAATACAAGTCATACTAAATTAGAGAAATTAGCAAAGGGGTCTATATAAGGGCATACTTATAAGGGACATAAACCAGATTTGTTGAAACACCTCCTGGAGAAAGAGCAGTGCTACAGGCCTGAGGTAGCCAGAGGAGGGTTGTCCTGAACTGACAGTAGCTGTGGCCTTTGGTAGAGTGTGGCAGGAAAGGCTGGGGGATAAATACCAACTTTTCCTCTCCCCCCTTCCATCTTCTGCTGCCGATTTTCATTGCCTTAGCTCCAATGAAAGCTAGGTAGCAAGGTAACCTTTGTCATTCCTTTGTGTCTGTCTCACTAGGCCAATGGCAGGGTAGAGAATGGTAGAGACTGGAGCTGGAGGGAAAAAGAGAAAACTGTAGGCCAATCTCATAGATCATTAATGTCATAGCTGGAAGGATTGTCTAAACTTCTGTATTTCAAAATTTGCTGTGATTTTCGCCATATCAAATTTAACTCAGCAAATGTTTATTGAGTAGATTTAGTATGACTGAGTTCTATGTAGCCATCTAAAAAATGCCAAGGATTTGTTTTTTATAGTTTATAACAAAAACAGACTAGAGTTAATCATAATAACGGTAAAAAATTCAGCAGTCTTTTTACAATAGATTGAGCCTGAAATTACCTAAGTAGGATTCATAATGAAAATACACAAAAGATGTAGATGTGTGCTATATTGGGATAGGCAATTAATAGAACTTGCCAAATTATTAGATATAGAGAAGAGTAGAAATGAATAAAAATGCAAATGCCTAATAGGAATCTATATTTTAAAACTGAATTAGAAAATGTATTTAAAATTTACAAAAGTAATAAAATATAGCAGGCAAATTCATACAGGATAAATATTTACTTTTTGTCCTTTATTTAAGATTCAGTAGTATTTATGCCAAGATGGCCAAAGGCACTTGAAATATGGGTTGATTCTTGGGATGAAATAGATGGGGAAAGGAAGGATGTAATAAATATTCTATTCATTTATTCATAAAATTGTATTGCCTCCTTCCTATAAATCATGTATTCTATAAGGATTTGGTGATACATCAATAAATATGATTGACTAATATCACTTCTCTCAGAAATTTTTAGAGATACTACTTATTAGAATGGGAAAATTCTAATAGAATAGATGCTATAAAATGGAAGATATACACACATAAAAAAAAACCTATTCATTTCTGCTCAGAGATGACAGTTGAAATTTTGAATGAAGTCTAGGAATACAAGCATAGCACATTCTCGTATTTGGAAGGGCATAGATATTTTAGATATGATAAATATCTATATATTATATAGATTTTGTTTCCTGTCTTGAGCAGAAAAATATATTTTACCAGGCTCAGGATATAGAGAGTAAACCCTTTGACTTGGTAAAAGGAGCTATTCCGGTGACCTTTTCAATAGTGATTTGAATAGTAACAATGTAGGAAAGTGGCAGAGAAACCAGATCCCAAAGGAGAAAAATTCTATAAAATGAAGTAGCCAAAGAGGGAATAGCAACATAGAGATAGGGCAAAATTGAAAGAACTTTTATTTTTAAAATATGGAACACCTAAATATTCTTGTAGGCCCAGTGTACTTGCTGTTAGGAGTACAGATATGCCACCATAAACAATGGCAAAATGATTCAAGGGAATCAAGGGAACAGAATAGAACACTGTCAAGGGTACATTTCACAACATAAACATGAGGAAAATAGAAACAGTTTTTGTTTTCGCCTTTTCCTGCTCAGAGATCTAGGCCATAGTAAATGTCATAAGGAGTCCATATGAAATTAAAATGATAAAGAAAGCTAGTTTCCGAGGATCCAATCAAGATATTTAGGCGAAATCTTCATGAATCTGTGCCTTTCTCTAATGATGTTTGAAAGTTTAAAATAAATGGAGGGACCAGCAGATGGCATAATGGTTATGTTGCTAGACTCCCATATAGTCAACCTTAGTTCAAGTCTCTGACCTGGTGGCTTTAAACTCACACCAGGTGCATGTGCATGTGTGGCCAAAATCTTGAGAGAAGAGAAATGAAGGGATTGTGGCATGGCCATGCCTCCTACGGGGTGATTACTTGCTTTCTGTCTCTCTTTCTCTCTCTGAGAATCACACATGCCCTACAGCAAAAATTCTCAGATAAATTAAATACTTGGAGGGAGTTGCTGTTGGCCACGGAGCCGCTAGTTGGGAATATTAGTGATAAAAAATTATATAAGATGGCAAATACTTTATTGTAACATTGCACAACAGGCTATGCTAGAGATAAATGAAGCATAACAGAAAGCAGGCATTAATCAAATGTATGAGTAGGGCCCAGTAGTGGCATAGTAATAACACAGCTGGACTCACACAGGTAAGATCTGGGTTCATGTTCCAGGCCAACCTGTGCATCCCCACATATGCAGGTGTGCCTCTAATCTAGGGTGGAAAGGCTGGGGATGGATTAGAGCATGAGACCCCTGTGAGGGTGACTGTTTACTCTCTCTTTCTCTCTTCCTCTAATATAGAAGAAATAAGTAAATAAGTTTATAAGTAAATTAACTTATAAAAATTTGTGGGGCCAGCCACTGGCATGGCAGTCAAGGTGGCTGAATCTCACATGGCCAACAGAGAAGTTCGAGTCTCAGACCCAGCACCTTGAAAACACACTGGATACCTGTGTGTGAGTGCCCAAACTCCTGAATGTAGAAGAAAGAGAGAAGGGATTGTGGTCTGACCATTCTCCATTGGTTTTGGAGGCAGTGCCCTCTTACTTCCTCTTTCTCTCTCTGTCTTTCTCTTGCCAGCAAATGTATGTGCCCACTGTCAAAATTAAAAATATATTAATCATAAATAAATAAATCCAGTCTTTTCCCAGTGGTCCTACATTATCTGACCCCTACCTACATTTATAGTCTTATCTCATGCCATTAAAGTCCTTGCTAAACTATAGTCACAAGAGCCTTCTCAGAGCTTCCAAAATGCACCCAGTTCTTAGGCATTGTTTTTCTAAAATGTTCTTTTCTCGTATTTGTGTATCTTACTAATTCTCATGAACCAGGGTCTCAGGACCCATTTCCTAGTTATCCTCATCTAAAATACCTCTGCAACCGCCATTTATTACATATCACAATGCCCTCTTTATTTTTTCTCTGTCCGTTAATAACACATATATAATTGATTTTTCTCTTTATTGGTTGGCTCTCCCACTGCGCATGAAGACAGATGATACTGTAGAAACAGCCTCACTTATAATGCCAGGCACACAGCAGGCCCTTACTAAATATTAGGTTGTTGGGAAAGTCATGATGTATTTTTCTGTATTTTTCTACACAGAAAGGCACCATGAATTTCCTAACAACCCAATATTTTAAGGTAAATGAATGTACAACTGAAGAGATAGGAAAATAAGAAAGATGAAGGGAAAGTCAGTGTAATCAAGGATCAGAGGACAGGGAGCAGTAAAACAGAATTCTACAAAAGTCTTCATTATTTACAGTCTAAAATGATGACTAAATCTAGCATACTGCACTCAATGGGTAAATGATGTAGAATGAAAGTGGAAAATCGCTAATTCCAAAGGTTAGTGTTTTTTGTTTTGAAAGAATTATTTTATTTGGGCCAGCAAATGATACAGTTGTTATGTCATTGGACTCCCACATGACCAACTGCGGTCAAGTCCTGGACCCATTAGCTTGAAAATCACACCAGGCACATGTGTATGTGTGCCCAGCTCCTCGGAAAAAAATGAAGAAAAAGGGATTACAGCTTGGCCATCCATTAGGGGGTGATTTCTCACTTTCCTTCTCACTATCTCTGTCTCTCTGTCTCTCTCTGCGAGCACATGCATGCTGTGACAAAAAAATTAAAAACCCTCTTTTAAAAAGAAAATAATGAATCATTTTATTTTATTATTATTTTTGTTTTGGAGAGATTTTTGCTATAGGGCGTGTGCGCTCGCCAGACAGACAGAGAGAGACATAGAGACGGAAAGCAAGAAATCACCCTCCAGAAGAGTTGGTCATGCCGCAATCCCTTCTCCTCCATTCTCCTTTTGGGATCTTGGGCACGCACGCACACACGCCCGGCGTGAGTTTTAAGCCACGGGGTCCGGGACGCGAACCGCGGTCGACTACATGGGAGTCCAGAGACATAGCCATTACGCTAACTTCTGGTTCCCTTATTATTATTTTTTAATTTGACAAGACAGAGACAGAGAGGGAAAGTGAGAAAGCAAACTGCCAGGTCCAGGGCTCAAACAACAGTCAGCCATGTGGGAGTCAAGCACCTTAACTACCCTGCCACCTACAGTTACCTGGTGTCATAGTCTTGAATGCTGAAGTTCACTCAAAGTATTGGAAAGGAGTGTTAAAGACACTGAGAAATATGGATAAGCTTAAACTAATGGCATATTAATTCAGTCTATTCAGCTGTGGTTCACCTATTTGCACACGTAAATTATTATTTATTCTTGACATGAGGAAACAGATGCAGATTTCATTTATTTTATTATCTGAGTACCATCTGTAACAAAACAGGTTTGTCAAACATTATCATGGACCAGTAACTTTATTTCATTTTTTTGTCATCGTGTTCATCATTATCTTCTTTGTTTTCTTCATCATCATAACCCTTACTATTTTAGGGGTCAGCATTTGTTTCAAGCATCCATAAATCTGCTGACTGCTACACTGAGCCCAGTTTTATATGTCTACATTAATTGTCTGTCTTTCCTTTTCCTCTCTCCTCCTTTTCATCTCCCTTATCCCTGATGCAATGAGATTTTCCTGGTTTTCAGCTGGAGGGCATTGAATTAATGGTCCATAGTCATAATGAAACAGTGAAAGTTTGGCTGAAGTTAACATCTTTTAACAAAATAGTCCATAACTTTTTCATGGCCATATGTCTTTTATCCCCCTTTTTCATTTTTGTTAAACAACTAACCAACATGAGTGAGAAAAACAAGTTGTAAGTGGCAAGGTATAAATATCTGATAGCTGCACCTTACTGGGAAAAATGGTATTGCTCATATTTATTATTATAAAGGAATGTCTTTCCTTCCGACTGAAATAGAGATACAAATAACATATGTCTAGAGACTAATGACATGCATGCTTCAGAGCTTTTTGTCTATACCCTGAAAGTCCGTTGGTGGCTTAGAAAAAGATCGTCCTTATTCAAACTAGACCTCATTATGAAGAAAAGTGTTCTAGTTCTAGAATTTGCAGTGTAGCACCCATTATATTCTCTCCTCTGTCCAATGAGAAACCTCTTTTTTATTCACCTATGGAAAAAAAGAAAGTATATAAAACAAAAAGCATAACAAAGACAGAGAATAATTGTGTTTCCAGAAAAAATAGATAATGTACCTGTCAAGTTGTGTTTATTTCAGTGGTATTAAGTGACATTTTCCAGTGAAAACAGTAGGACCAAAATTTTGTCATGGACCCTAAGCAGAGATAGGAAATAGAAGACATTATTCATTTTAACACAGAAATTTACTGAAACCTAACACCCCATGATTAAAATATTGGAATTTTTTCCCTTTTCATTACACTCATCACTCTAAATGAATCCGCATTCCTTTTTTCTTGATCTATTCCCCTATCCTCAAAAAAAGCCATCTGCTGTTTCCTTTATGAAAAAATGCAACCTACAATTAGTGTCTCGTGTTCATCTTTTCTTTCTCAAAAAATATAAAAAAGAAAGAAAAAGGGAACTATTATGCAAATACTCTGCAATTTGGTTTCAAATACTCTTTGTAATGTGGTGAGCAATTTTCCTTAACACAAACCCAGCTTTTTTGCCAGGACTTACTAATAGAACTTTTAAACAAGAACTTTCACATGACTTTTTTGCGCTCCTCTAATGTAAACTTTTCAAATGAACATTTAGAACGGAATTAGCATTACTCCTTGCTTTGTAGAAAAAAGAAAGCCTATACTATATTTCATCCTGAAAATTAGGCTGAAATAATCTCAAAATTTTTCTTTTGTCCTAAGTTTGATCATTCTCTTTACTATAAGAAATGACCTGTACCAGACATACTCATTAAATCAGAGAATGATGTTTTCTTTTTTTCTGAAGGCATATTATCAATGATGGAAGTTTACCTGTAAGGAAAGATTTGTTGTTTGATGTTAGTTGTCCTTTAGGAACTCAAGTGCTTAAGGCCTTGGACTATGGTTCAAGTCCTGGACTCGGCTTAAAACTCATGCCAGGCATGTGTGCATGTGTGCTCAAAATCCCGACAGGAGAATGGAAGAGAATGGATTTTGATGTGGCTATCCCTCCTGGGAGGCAAGTTCTTGCTTTATGCCTCTCTGTCTCTCCAGTGAGCATATGTGCCCAATAGCAAAAATGTCTCAAAAAATAAAAAAGGAACTAAAGTATAATTTGACTCAATTCATTCAGATGTGGCTAATGCTCATGTTGACTATCTTTTTGTTAACAAGATAAGTATCTACAGTATGAAGTATGATAGAAGTGAAGTAAAATTTATAGTAGTTTTAGTATTATAAGAAATAACACTACACTGAGAATCAGAAATCCTGAATTTTAAAACTGATCCTGCTATTGGTTAATCATATGATCAAGGGCAGGAATCTCACTGAGCCTGGGTTTCCCCCACTTTATTTATTTATTTATTATTTATTTATTTTTTTGGCTTTAGGGTAGGTGCACTTTCTAGAGACAATGATAAGGAAAGTGATAAATTTTCCCCATTCCTCAGGGGAGATGGACACACCAAAATCTCTTCTCCATTCTCCTCCTGGGATTTTGGACATATAAGGACACATGCTTGGTGTGATTTTGAAGCCCTGGATCTGGGACTCGCCATGGTCTGTCATGTGGGAGTCCAGTATCTTAACTACTATGCCACCTGTTGGCCCCAGGTTTCTTTACCTTACACTGAAAATAGCCTCTTTTTAACTAATTCATAAGGTTATAATGAAGATCAAATAATTGGTGTGTAGCATTGCTTTTGCAATGGATTACAGAAATGAAGACTTCATGGAGGCATAAACATGTACCAGAAATTCTTGAAATTTTTTATTTTCAGGACCAGCAGTTAGTATAATGGCTATGTCGCTGGACTCCCACGTAGCCAAACACGGTTCGAGTCCCAGACCCAGTAGCTTAAACTCATGCAGTGTGTGTGTGCTCAAGATCCCGAGAAGAGAATGGAGGAGAAGGGATTGTGGCATGGTCATCCCCCCTGGGGGGGGGTCTCACTTTCTGTCTCTCTGTCTCTCTCTGTCTGTCTGGTGAGAGCATGTGCCCTATAGCAAAACCCTCCTCCTCCCCCCCCCCCAAATTTTATATTTTCTACAGAGGGCACTTGCTACAAATGTAGATTCCTCAAATCCACTCCCAGACCTGATTACCTAGGAGAAGGGGCTAGGAAAATTACACTTGTAATTTAATCTAGGTGACTCACATACACAAAAGTGAAAACCACCCAAAGAGAAATAGCCAGAATGTGACTGGTAAATTAAATTTAGTTAGAGATCTAATAGTTAATATCTAATTATATATGGGATTTAATAGACAATTAAATGAGTTATTTAATCTGATTTGTTGTTTTGCTCATTTATTGGTGTATATGTGTACATTTTCATGCATACATTTTACAGTTGAATAAAGAAATCCTCTGGTTTACATGTGAAGGCAATTAATACTAGATTTAATAATGTGTAATTTATCATGGCTAAAGTTCTTCCCTGTTCTCTCCTTATAACCACCTTGTTTTTCTTTATTTCAAATGTATACCGAAACATTCAGTAAGTGAACTAAAATGTTTCTACTTCATGGATCTGGATGGGGTGATATGAGCAATAATAGTTCCCAGAAAAAAATCGCCACTAGTATTTTGGAAAATTGCCAGATGTTCTCTATGTACCCATAAACCAGTATCCCAGTCTCATTCCCCCTGTGGGTCTGCAGTGTCCTTCCTTACCAAACCTGGGCCTCATGTTGAATGACTTCCCTCTGAGCCATTGAAGAAGTCCCACCCCTACTCTGCAGACAGGTACCACTTGAGGTTGCCAGTGTCCCTGTAGGGTGAGGCTTTGCAAGGCTCCCTGACCTGCTAGTCTTCACAGGGATGCAGTAGTGGTGGGATCCATAAGGAAGTGTAGAAACTGGTTCTCTTCTGTCCTGTGACTCATCTGTTTTCCTACGGCAGCTAGTGAAGGGGAATTGTAAGACCTAGTTGTGACACTGTGTTACCAGCTTATTTCTTCTGTTGGGTCTGATATCACACTTTCCCAGGCTCCTGCACACCCTGTCCTATTCTTCCTTACTTGAAAGTAAAATGTTAGCTCTCAAGTAAAATCCTGGCTGGATCTGGATAATTTATGCCCTCTATCATATATACCCTATAATTGTGTACCCAACTTTTAATTTTTGTCTTAATGTGTCATATGCTAACTTCTCACATCAACAGCAGCCATGAAACTTTAATTCACTTCAATCACCACTTTGCAGAAGTGGAATCCCCTTCTCCACGTTTTCCAGTATAGTTGTATGGGTTCTGCTTCTATCAGTATTTCATATTTACATCATTAAGATTATGTTGCTGTTCTCAGCTGTGTTGTATAGTGATGGTGATTATTTCTTTCCTCTGTGTTTTGCCTCAAATTATGTTTTCATTTTACTTCAGCTCAATTTTTCTGTGTATCTATTACTAATCAACCTTCAATCTCTGCTAGAAAAATAAATATTATCTTAGTGTATTTTAAACTCATTAGGTATTCTATCAGCTCCATCCTCTTAGATCACTTTTCCCAGAGTGATACATCCTGTTCCAGACTGGACTGGCTGCTATCTGTCTTTTGTATAGATTTTACTTTTAAATACTCCTTCACCATAATTCTGAATTTCTATATATCATGTTGGATCCTTCTTTTTTGATTTAATGTATTCCCTTCACCTCCCACCCCCTTTATGAGTGTCTAACAGAGAAAGAAAAGCATGGAAGGTAAATTTTTAAAGATCTGACATGTCTAAATACGACTGCTGTGTGCACTCACTGAGATTTTACTGGGTAGAGAATTCCAGGTAGAAAGAAAACATTCAGAATTTTGAAATCAAAGCTCCATTTGGGAGAAGGAACTATAGGGATCTCTGTATTTTTGCCATATACAGGAGTCTTTTAAAAGTTTGTAGAAAACATTATAAAAAATTATGCATGGATTTCAAAATTTTTTGCACTAAAATAAACTTATGCTTTAATTTCATTTTCCATGAACTTTTAGAACCCCCCTTATGTAAATTTATGTAAACATCCTGTTTTCCCCAGAGTCATTCTCTTTCCACTGTGCCTGACATTCACACTCTGCAATCCTTTTGATTTATGCTCTCTTAAGAGTGGAAGGGAAAAGGGGACCTGTATTCTAAGTTTTCCTCAAGTTATCTTGAAGCAACCCTGCTGAAGTTATTCCCTCTTGCTCCATTTACAGATTTCTGAGATGTTATCACTACTTGGGCCTTTGAATTGCTCTTCAGTTGCCTCCTTGCTAAGTTAGGCTTCAGAGTTCTCTTTTTCTTTTTACTTAGAATTTTTTTTTTAATTGTCAGTAGGCACATGTGCTTTCAAGAAAGAGAGAAAGAGCAGAGAGAAAAAAGAGAGCACACACCCCATTCTTTTGGGTCCATTCCTCTTTCCTGTCAGGATTTTGGGCACAAATGCACAATCACCCAGTTTGTTGATCAAACCTCTGTCACTAAGATTCAGACCACAGATGGCCATGTGGGACCTGGTGTGCTTAACTGCTGTTAAGCAGGGTGGCCCAGGTTTCCAATTTTCAGTTTGCTATTTCAGTTACCTTGAATAAATCACCTCCAGAGGCCAGCTGGTGGCATGGTAGTTTAGGTGCTGGCTCCTCCATAGCCAACAGTGTGGTTCAAGTGCCAGACCCTGTGACTTGAAAAACACGCTAGGTGTGTGCATGTGTGCCACAAATCCCAAGAGAAGAATGGAGGAGAAGGGATTGTGGCATGGCCATCACCCCTGGGGAGCAAATTCTCACTTTCTCTCTCTCTCTGGCAAGCACAGGCACCACATAGGAAAACAAAAACAAAACAAAACAAAAAGCCACATCTGACCTTCATGAGCCTTTCCTTATTGCCTCCTCCCTGTGATTGTTAGAATCTGCCTCTTCATGAATTTCTTTATTGTCAACATAGTGGCGTTGGGAGAGCATGGAAGTAACCTATGTATTCCATCTGCCCTGGCATCCCAAACAGTAACCTCATAGAGCTTTGGGTCCTTGGTTTTTTGTTTCAAAACAAAATTTTAAAGAATTATTTATTTAACTTCATTTATTTATTTATTTGACCAGAGTGGGACAGAGAGAGAGAGAGAGAGCCATCAGGTCCAGGACTCGAACTGCAGTCAGTCACGTGGGACTTAACCACCATGCCACCTGCTGGCCCCTGTTTCAAAAATTTTAAAACTTCAAAAAACTTTTAAGAATACTACAGTGAACACTTCTACCTTCATATAGATAAAATGATTAATACGAAATTGTCATATATGTGCTGTCATTTCAACATGTATGTATATGTATACATATGTATACACAGACTTCCACACCAACATAGATACATATACATATTCTCTCTCTCTCTCTCTGCATAAATTAAGTTTCAAAACACAGATACTTCATTCATAAATATTTTAGAAACTCCTAAGAATCAAGAAGTCTTTTACATATTCACAATACATTATCACTTTTAAATAGTGAACATTAGTACCATATTATATCATATAGTACCTATTCAGATATCCTCAGTTGTCCCAATAAAATCATGTACAGTATATTTTTTCTGTTTTTCTAATCTAAGAACCAAAAACCCAGCATCGTCTTATACCTGTAATGAATTTTAGCTTGAACATTGTTCTCTTTGTTTCTTGTTTTCATTTAAACTTAATTTAAATTTTTTTTGTTTTTAATGTTTTTATTTCTTTAAAATTGATAGATAACATTGTATATATTTGTGATACATGGTACAAGTATAAGTTTTAAAATGGTTAAATCTAGCTGATGAACAAATATGTTGTTCACGTAGTTATCACTTTGTGATGAGAGCTCTTGAAAACTCTTTGCATTTTTCAAAAATGCAATGTACTGTCGTTAATTATAGCCATCATGCCCTATCATAGATCTCTTGAATTTATTCCTTCTGTCTAATTATAGCTAGGTATTAGTTATGTGTTCTTTGACCAACATCTCCCCATCCTACCCTTAAACCATCTAATCTTTGGTAACCACCATTCTACTCTCTACTTTTATGGGATCAACTTTTTTTAGATTTTGCATATGGGTAAAATCATGTGGTATTTGTCTTTCTTTACCTAGTTTATTTTACTTAACATACTGTTTTTCATGTTCATCCATGTTGAGACAGATGACATGATTCCTTTCTTGTTATAATTAAGTAGTCTTTCATTGACATAGCCTCATTTTCTTTTCCTGTTTACCTATTAATGGAAACTTTTTTTTTACATCTCATAATATTTTCATTTTTAATAACTTCAAGCCACTGCATTTGTAGATTGTCCTATAATATGGATTTGTCTTATGGCTTCCTTACAATTAAAAAAGTTACATACTTTTTTTTTTTTGGTAGAGGTTTTTGCTACAGGGTGCGTTCGCTCACCAGAAAGAGAGAGAGACAGAGAGACAGAAAACGAGAAATCGCCCATCCCCCCCAGGGAGGATGGCCACGCAGCAATCCCTTCTCATCCATTCTCCTCTTGGGATCTTGGGCACCCATGCACACGCCGCCAGCATGAGTTTAAGCCACTGGGTCTGGGAGTCGAACCACAGTTGGCTACATGGGAGTTCAGCGACATAGCCATTACACCAACTGCTGGTCACAAGTTAAATACTATTGATAAGAATACAGTATAGGTATATGTAGCTTTTAAATGCAAAATATAGCTATTATTTATGTAGTAAACAAACATTTATTTGTTTTTATTATGTAAAAGTACATATCAAACTATAACAAAGTGCACGAATATATCTTTTAATATTATTTCTGTTTCAAACTGTAATAAAGACACAGTAATATTTTATGAAGGCTAACTTCAGTATGCACTACCATGACACACCCATCTTTTGTCTACATTAAGCAAAGGAACTTTTATGATTATGATAAAGACATTAGAATCTGTTTTGCTCCTCTCATGAAATGAATAAATTGGATTAAAAAATTTGTATTGTCTTATCTAGCACTGACATTTTATAAATCTATGAATAAATCACTTATAATTTTGAAAATGAAATACATTTTAATAGAGGTGAAATCATGGAGCAAAATGTCCTGTTAAAATAGTTATTCTTCTATATAAATTGACAATAGGTATACTATTTATAGTTATGTATATTTTTAATATTTACAACTTATGCATTGCATCATTGTGTATTGTCCAACTCTGCACCAATAACAGGTGACTTAAGGTGAGTCACTTACTCTACTTACAGGTAACTGAGTTTGTATAGATTATTATACTGCAGAACCAAGATCAAAAGTTAAGTTGAAAGGAAAAGTTGGACTCATTCCAAGTTAAATGATATAAATAGAATCTAACATTGTTAATATTATGAAAGAAATATTGCTATTAATTTTTAGGTAGTTATTTTACAATAGCTCCCATTTAATAAATGTATAATCTTTGTTGTTTTTATTAATTTATTTTTTAATTTTTATATACATTCAATCACATTGTTTAACTTACACTGTGAACATTTCAATATGTGAACATTTCTCCCCAGTCCAGTTGATCAAAATATCTTCAACCGATAACACCACACCTCCCCATCCCGTCATGTTCTTCCTTAATGCAATCACTTTAAGGATAGACCAGTGACGATGATGTCTTTTTGTTTTTAATTAAGTCCATTGAGTGAGACTACATTGCAAAATCATTATCAGTACCCTTAGTACTTTGCAAGTAACTAAAATTGTAAGGAACTTTGAGCTGAAACGATGGTGTTATATTTTTTTTCTTATAGGAAGCTCTGATTATGGCAAGTATGGACCATCCACACCTAGTCCGGTTATTGGGTGTATGTCTAAGCCCCACTATCCAGCTGGTGACCCAGCTCATGCCCCATGGCTGTCTGTTGGATTACGTCCATGAACACAAGGATAACATTGGATCACAGCTGTTGCTTAACTGGTGTGTCCAGATAGCTAAGGTAAGTGCCCGTCACTTTGTACGAAATGACGCATCTATGTTAGTATCTCCTAATCTGGAACAATTAAGTGTGAAAACATGTCAAGTTTTTCAACCTATGTAAATAAAAGAAACGATATTTTCTCAGTTTAAAAATATAAGACAAAGAGGTCCTATATTGAACAGATTCCAAAACAAATAGCTTACTAGTCAGGAAAAAAAAAATTGTTCTACTGGATGTGTTTGAACTTTTATTTCATTTGGTTTAGACTACTTAGCAAATTAGATTAAAGAAAGAAAAGGTTGTGTGTCCAAATTGCTCTGTATTTAGATGATTTTAGCCTGTTAAATTCTTGATATTATAAATGACCTAATTGTACATATTTGTTTTTCAAAACTATTTTCAATTGGTTTTTAATTTTTTTTCTTCTGCTTCAAGAGTTTAGGCATGTAATGCACACAGGGAAGTGATCTAGAGTAATGAGGCAGTGGCTATGTGGTAAACTAGAGAACATCTGCTTCCTTTTATTTTTTATTTATTTATTTATTTATTTATTTGGAGAGGTTTTTGCTATAGGGCGCATGCACTCGCCAGACAGAGAGAGACAGAGAGACAGAAAGTGAGAAATCACCCCCCAGGGGGGATGGCCACGCCACAATCCCTTCTCCTCCATTCTCCTCTCAGGATCTTGGACACGCACGCACACGCACCTGGCGTGAGTTTTAAGTCACCGGGTTCGGGACGCGAACTGCGGTCGACTACGTGGGAGTCCAGTGACATAGCCATTACGCTAACTGCTGGTCCCGAGAACATCTGCTTCCTGGGCAGTCAGGATGGCTAGTTCACCCATGACTGACCATCCAGTTTGTGTCCTGAGCTGGTGGCTTGAGAAACACACTTGTCACGTGTTTGTGTGTGCCCAAAATCCTGAAAGGAGGAAGAGATAAGAGTAGAAGATATGGTGGCATGTCTCCCTTCCACCTGATAGCGGTACTTCTCTCTCCCTCTTTCTCTCTCTCTCCAGTAAGTGCTCAAACTTTCTGGCAAATTTGAAATAAATAGCTAAATAAAAGAGAATAGTTACTTTCATCTACAGAACTATGGTTTAGGGACTATCACCAGAGTAATCTGATCTTTTGATTTTTCAAGGGTAGCCAGAATGCTCTTCTACATGAATTCTCTAATTTCAAATTTCAGCATAAACTTTTGGAGTACCCTGGAAACTAAACAATGTATTTAAGTCCTGCAACCTCTGTACCAGGGTGCAATTTCTGGTACATATTTTTGTGTTGAAAGAAACCATTTATAATTATCTCTCTCAAGTATCTTTCTTATTTTTTATTTCTAGAAAAAAAAATAGGTTTGTGACCAGTCTTAATTTACTATGTCAGCTCTTAGTTAAACCAAAATATGACCTCATTTTTTATAAACTGTGTAACTATTCTCATTTTGCAATTGTGGAATATAAATGCCAATGTGGTAATTTAGTAGGTTTGTCTGGTTTCTTTTTACAGTCCAAATAATAAATAAAAATACATTGCCAAAAGCAGAAACTTGAGATAATTCTTAAAATGCAAACCCAAAAAATTATGTGAACTAAGATAACAGCTTATTTCTATATTCCATAAATCTCAATATAGTTTCCTTATGGATCATGCATTATAATTCTATGAATATTTTGTAATAAACTCACAACTATGAGGAGTCTTTATGGTAATCAAGCTTGAAAAATAACTCTTCAGAACCTGATTTATTTATCTAAGAACTTCTATAATTTATAAGGTGAAATAAATATGCAATAGAAATTCTCAATTCATCCTAGGACTATAAATGAAAACAAAACTAAGCTTCAAAGTTTTTAGTTCTCCACATTTGAATCTGTGTTCTTCACAATGTAGATTTTTATCCTTAGGGATATGTGGCATTATATATCATTTATACAATCCTATACACTCTAATAATCAAAACTACTTTGAATTCACCAAATAATCATGCAGTTTCATACCTTTTTGCCTTTGCAAATGCCATTTCCTCTGCTTAAAGTCTTTTCTCACAGTTTCTTGAGTCACACATGCTTTTATTCTTTCATCAACACTAATTGAGTTTTCTGCTTTTCCAGAACATTTTCTAGTCAACCCTTTTCTCAGACAGAAGCAAGTATTTTCTTTTCTTTATTAATTTTGGTAGTTGGTATCTCAGACACCTTTCTTTTATCGAAATGTTACACTATGTGGTTGCATATCTCAATGTGTGGCAAGCTTATTTAGTCACTAGTTTTTCTACAGATGTTTGTGGGTGCCTACTACTTGCTAGATACTCTCCTGCGTGTGGTATATAGGGATAAACAACATAGAAATGGTCTTAGTTCTCTCTGTCCACCCTAATGGATTGAACACACATTCAATAAATAAAACAATTGGGTGTAGTACTGTATACTGGGTTTGAGATTTTTGTGGGAGGCTAATTGTAGAGACCTAAGGGCATACCTGGTGAGTTTTGATGGAGAAGACTTCAGCTATGGGAAGAAGATTTAGGCAGAGGATACATCACACAGGAAAGACCTGTGACAGTCCCTGTGATCAGATACAGTGATCATATAATTTATCACCCGATGGGACAGATATAAGAGTGAAATGAAGCTTTATTACTAGTTATTCCAGGACAACACACACAGAACAATCTTAAACAGAATGTGGTGTATGGTAGCCCAATGAAGTAGGACAAGTTTGGATTTTGTTATAGGTGTAGTAGGTAGTTATTGAAGCATTTAATTTGGGATTGACCTGATTCAATTTATGTGTTAAGGAGATTATGACAGTTTATGGGTAAAGATTAGATTGTAGCAGTGCAAGAATGGAAATGAAGATAGTGCTTACAAGTCTGGGCACAGGGCATATTAAAGAAAGTAGATGGAATTAAGATATACTTTTGGGACCAGCAGTTGGTGTAGTGACTATGTCACTGGACTCCCATTTAGTCAACCATGGTTCAAATACCAGACCTGGTGGATTAAACTCATGCTGGGCACATGTGTGTGCGTGCCCAAGGTCTCGAGAGGAGAATGGAGTAGAAGGGATTGTGACATGGCCATTCCCCTGGGGGATGATTTCTTGCTTTCTGTTTCTTTGTCTCTCACTTTCTGGCGAGCGCATGTGCCCAATAGCAAAAACCTCTCAAAAAAATAAATAAATAAATAGAAGATGAAGATGTACCTTTTGAGGCAAAACTTGAGGCAATGATTATAGATTTGATATAGGCAATGAGGGAAAGGAGTGGAGTGGTGCCATTTTTCTGAGGTGGTGAAGGATGAGGGATAAACATACTTGTAAGAGATAATCAAGAGTTTTGTAACAGAAACTGTAAATTGGAAAAGATTATAGAACATGAAACTGGAGATTTCAGTTAGGTAGATGAATTTGGTAGCAGATCAATAAATATTTAATAGGTATTATTAACTCATAAAGAAAAAATTTTAAATATACCCTTCAGGGGAAAGTCTTCTTACTTTGTCTTTTTTTTCCCTAATTGAGGACTAGAGTTGCATAATATAAGTAACATGAGGGTCAGAAACACCATAAATAAACTGGTGGCTACTTTTCAGGTTTGTGTGTTTGACTGTCATTCAACCTTTCTGAATTCTTTCTCAATGTAAAGTTAATGCTTTTTATTATTTTTATTTACAATGAATATAGTAATATCTACTATATGTTGAAAGCCATGAGAAAGTTGTTTTAGAACTATCTGCAAAATATGAGTAATATAATGTGAGCAAAGAAAAGTATTTTATGAATAACTATTTCTGTAATGTAGAGATTTCTTTTTTTTATTTCCGAGTGTCACCAATAGAACTTCATGGAATCACATAAGGTAGTGTGACAGTCATTTTGGTACCCAATGCCATTTTGGTTATATCTTTCTGTTGTTGTGGCTGGCAAAGTTGGGAGGAGGTGGAAAGAGGCATGATGCTCTAAAATAACTGGTTCATATTTGTATTACAACAGTGGAAGAATTTAGCAGTAAGTGGAAGAAAAATAATTCCATTAACATTACCAAACGCTTATTCTGTTCAAGGCAACACTCTATGTATATCTTATTTGTTAACTAATATGTCTCATCACAAATCTGTGATGTAAATATCATTATTATTTCTGTCACAGGTAAAAACAAAGTGAGAAACAGAGAATTCGAGCAACCTTATGAATCTTGCACAGCTAATACATGAATAGGAAAACCACTAATCTATGTTATCATTATAAGTAAAAATGTATTTTAAAATTACTTCATCTGTAGCCAGGAGGTACTAGACTCCCAGTTAGTCAACTACTGTTTGAGTCCTGGACCTGATGGCTTGAAAATCATGCCAGTAGCATGTGTGTGTATGCCCAAATTCCCAGGAGGAGAGTGGATTGTAGTGTGGCCATTCCCCACAATGGGAGGAGGGTGATTTCTTAATTTCACTCTCTCTGTCTCTTTCTCTGTCTTTCTCCAGCAAAAACCTCATCCATATTCACAGGTTTTTTTTTCCCTATTCTTCCATTAATTTCATATTATGTAAATTTTTTATGTAATAGAAAACAAATTTAAGCACTAAATTTCTTTGCTTCTCATAGGCAACCATGTTCCTTTGGCATATGTTGCATTTAGAACTTGATTTAGTTTGGTAAGCAGAGCAGAACATGCCATTATTGACATTCATATAATGCCATATGTCATGTCTGTGTTTTATGAATACAGGAGAGAAGGTGATAGAATTTCTTCTTTCAAAGTTGTTGAAAAAAGTGGGCCAAGAAGTTTTTAAAGGCCAAATTGACATATCTTAGGATGTGCATGTGAATGTATAACAGAACAACTTCATGGTGAATCACATTGATGATGAGCTCCATGTGGATAAACATGTATTATGCAAATGGCATCTGCAGGTGCTTTATGTACATTATGTTATTTAATCTTTGGTGAAACTCTAGTGAGTGTTATTCATTCTCTTCTCGGTTCATAGAAGAAGAAAATGGAAAGCTAAGTTTCGAAGGACATATCTATATCTTGAGATGCCTGCCTTCCTTGCCAGCTAACCCTGGCTCCCAAGCAAGGTCCCTAGTACCCTTGGTACTGATTTCTGTCCATACACACACATCCCTGCAGCTTCAAGTGACCTAGTCTTCTTCAGTGGCATTTCTGAATTTGAGGAGCAGGAGGAACATGATGTTTTGTGCTAATCATTGGTCCTATAAAAGATTCTATCTTGAATAATACTTCTTTTATTTCCTGGGACCAGCAGTTAGCATAATGGCTATATCGCTGAATTCCCATATAGTCGACCGTGGTTCGAGTCCCGGACCCAGTGGCTTAAAACTCACGTCGGGAACATGTGTGCGCATGCACAAGATCCCGAGAAAAGAATGGAGGAGAAGGGATTGCAGCATGGCCATCCCTCTGAGGGGTGATTTCTTGCTTTCTGTCTTTCTGTGTCTGTCTGTCTGTCTGGTGAGCGCAGGCGTCCTATAGCAAAAACTTCTCCAAAATAGTAATAATAATAATAATACTTTTTATTTCCTTATAAGGACATGTCTTACCATCAGCAACTATGTCACATGTTCAAGAGAAAATACTAGATGAATAATTATGGAGAGATTTTTTCCAATGGATTTTTTAATTATTTAAATAAAGGAAGCTCAAAACAATTCTGTGAACTACTGTGGTATACAGGTAATGATCACAGTTGATATTTAAATTAAGATTTTTAAATGTATACTCTGACAGGCGCATGCATGGCACATCATGTTGTATGCCCTGAATAGATTGAATTTTTATTTTTCAATCATACCTAAATAAAGCTGGGGAAATAATTATACCAGCTTGGTGTGTAATTATCACAGTTAGTCAGAAATATCATTCTAATTATGTACCGAGAGGTCCCTTCAAGTTTCTTCTACAGATACTGAGAAATCTGAGGAGGTACACATGGTACTTTGCAAATAGGTGCAGGGCCTTCACTTTTTCCACCTTTGTCATTGTTACATAATAATGCTCTTTGTTCAGCCCTACAACAGTAGAGCTCTCAAATCCCTTGGTCAGGCATGCACAATAGTTAGCTGCAAAATCATTGTCTCCATTTCTTTTTAATTTGGCATGGAACCTAACTGTTTATTGCTCAGGAGTCTGTGACTGGCTGATGGGCTGCTGGGTGGCTCTGGGATCTTGCTTAGACTTGCTTGCCCACATTATTACAGTTGGCTTCCTGTCCATTGAGCCAGGCTGGGGTGACAGAGCTTTATTTCAAATAACTCACCTTTTCTATAAGCTATCTAGGGCATGTTCTGGCAAATCCTTGTCTCACACCAGTCCATCCCTGAGTACATGGACATCCAAACATGCCCTAACCAATGGGAGGCCATTCCTCCGTGGGTACAGAGGAGATAGTAGGAGCACTCCCTCACCCATTCTACTCCACTCCCAGCCCCCTTCTGGAAATGCCATCAGTAATTTCTCTTCCTTCTTCAAACTTGGGAGAACATAACCATTTTCCTCTAGGTTGTTGAGTTCAGTCTCTTCCACTTTCCCACATCACTGCCTTTGGGTGCTGGTGCTTCATAACGGCAATTTTGGGTTCTGCAGTACAAAAACTCTTAAAATCACTTTCAGGAAGGGAAAAAGTTTCTGGACTAGAAACACACAAATTTTTCTCTTTAGTCCAAAGTAGCAAATACAAACAGCAATTGATATCTTAATAAAGTATTTTGCCATGTATACAGAAGGAAAAGAAAACAACAGAGAAATAATATGGAAAGAAATCAACCCAGAAGAGTACCTTTATGGAACTGGTGACTCTTTAAAAATGAATATCAAAGCTTGTTGAAATTTTGGTGTAAGAAAGAGTCTACCAAAATTACCTGGTTCAGTGATTTTAAATTTTCTTAAGGCATGTTTTTGTTTCTTTATATGAAATTTTACTTGATAATTGAGACAAATGAAACTGAGTCATAAATACAGCAGTAGGTGTTGAGATGCCTTAATGGAACATCGAGGGTTCCCTGGGTTCTCACAGAGACCAGCTCTAAGACCATATGATGTGCGTGTGTGGGTTGGAGATGGGAAGACTGGAGCTTAAACAGGGGACAGAGTCTGTTCATGGCCACAGTTCTTTTATATTTTTAGGTTTTTCCCATAAGGCATGTTCACTCTTCACAAAAAGAAAGGAAAATATAAAAAGAGAGAAAGTGAGAAATCAGCTCTCAGTGGGGATAGCCACACTGAAATCCTTTCTCCTCAATTCTCCACCCAGAGAGTTTCAAGCCATTGGGTCTGAGACTCAACCATAGTCAGCCATGTGGGAGCCCAGCACCTTAACCACCACAGTTCTTAGTGACAAAGCCAACTCCTGAATCCACATAGCTCCCTGCCTCTGAATGTGTCCCAGTTTAGCTCAAATGACAGTAACTAACATCACCAAGTCCCAACTCTGCAACACTCTGGACCCTTTGTTTGCAATTTAGGTGAAATAACTGAGACAGTGTTAAAGAGAATTGGTCTAAAATGTAAGATCAGACATACACCTCCTCTTGTGATAATTTTTAAGTGAACTAATAAACTTTTCCTCATAGAATTTTAAATGAGATGCAGCAAGCTTATTTTTTCTTTCAAAAGTGTTTTTTTTTTTTTAATCTTCCCTTTGCACCAACAGTTTTTTTTTTCTCCATCCTTATATCAAGATGTCTAATAACATTGCAACCTCCCAAATTGGTGATAAAGCACCTGGCTGAATTTGAATAGTGTTTATCCTCTCTCTGAAACACTCCCATGCTTTTATTTATGTGCCGAATTCTCATTGTCTTTAAGGGGGACAATATATAAAGGGTAGTGAGGGATAAGAGAGACTTTGTATACTACCAGATGAAAATGAAGTCTGTTGAGGCCATTTCTGGAGCACAGGTCCCAGAATTGCACTTGAAGTCTTAATTATTTCCTGGGGTATGTATCAAATATGAAGGTCCCTCACTTAGAAAGAAGTCATTTAGGTTTTTTTTTGTCTTTTTCCCCCCCTTTTTTTTTCTCTCATCTAACCTATAAAATAGCAAGCTTCTCTTTTGTTTTGCTTTGCCTGTGGCTTTGTTTGGCATCCTGGGCTACTCTAATTCAGCTTGTAAGTGATTCCTTTCTATAAATGGCAAAGGCTTTTATTCAGCTACATACACATCCAGAAAGTAAAGAGCTGAATTTCTTTATTGTGAGTTTTTTAGCTGGTACTTATAATGTTTTTTTTTTTTCCCCCTGCAGAAAAGTGAAAGCTATCCCATCCAAATGGATCAAATTATACTTCCTGTGTATACAGTGTTCACAATTACATCTATTAGTCATGACTATGTGAGACTTGTATTGTAGCAGATTAGGGGAGCACAGTGATTTTCTCAAATGTAGAACCAAAATAGCAGTACTAGCATATTTAGCTTTTCCCCCATGACTTTTGTTTCTAAAACCAGAGGTTGATGGGTGTTATCAGATTGCTTTCTGGAAGCCGTGATATATATTCAACTGATATATGGCTGATTTTTCAGCTGTATCATGCTATATTATTTTTCTTTCAGATATCAAAGTGTGTACAGTAATTTAGAGGGCTAGGATTTGCGTTTTGATGCAGATAAGAGAAACAAAAGATGAGATCAAGTGACGTGCTCAGAAATTAAGAAACCTTAATGAGTCTGATGACAAAATGGCAGATTTACTTCCTTCCACTGTTGGCCATAACCAATTCTTTCTCCAGATAGCTCTTTTTAAATAAAAAGGCTTTAAAGATAGGGTTTTTTAAAAAATAATTGAAGGGTCATTGAAAGTTACCAAAAAAAGAGAGGTTCATTTGTTCTTCATTCAGTTTCTCCAGTGACAATAGCTCACACAATTCTGGACAATATTACAACCAGGAAATTGCCATGGAAACAATCTATCAATGAGCGCATTCAAATTTTAGCAGTTTTATACAAACTGGTTTGTGTGTGTGTGTGTGTGTGTGTGTGTGTGTGTGTGTCTGTGTGTGAGTGTAGTTCTATGGACTTTTATCACATGTATAGGTTATGTAGCTACCACCACAATGAAGTTATGGAGCTATTTTATTGATATGATCTCATATAATCCCTTTTAATTGTACTCAAGTCTCACCATCATCGATCATTGTAGTAATGACTTTATAAAAACATCTCATGGACTTACTGTGTTTTGTACACTGAAATAGACATATAATATTCTAGACACAAAGTTTGAATCTATACTACTTAAAAATTACCCTAAGAGGAGGTATATGACCTGACCTCACATTTTAGACTGGTTCCCTCTAATACTTTCAGTTATTTCACCTAAATTACAAATCAGACACCCAGAAGTGGAGCAGAGTTGGGCTGGGCAATGGTGCTCATGGTCATTTAAGCTAAATTGGCATTAGCAATCTGGCAGACTCCTACAGCAAAGGAGGTCCTTTATAAATCAGCACGAAGGTGTTTTAGAAGAGTGGATATGAAGAAGAAGAACTTGGGTTGGTATGGTTACATGGTCTGCAAGGGATATAGCAATGAAACTGGTAGTATGAGGTTCTCTTACAAGTATTTACTGGGGATGTATACACTCCTTCTACACCCTCTAATTACCTTAGGAAAGTGGTTTAGCAAGTCACAGGCTGTGCAAAAGAGATTGCCCAGTCAAACCAGAAGGACTTGAAGCCAGAAGGGAGGAAAGTTAGGTTAAGAATGAAGACAAACTGAAAGTGAATGAGAGCTGGCAGTTAAGGCTTTATGCCAATCATCTCCCTTCTGAGAGCGTTCAAAAATTGAGAATAATTTTATTTAGTCTTATATATTAGAAAACAAAATAACTTGTATGATACATATGTGTTTATGTGTACATCTGTGTACACATATCGTGTAGTTTTATATACCTTAAATATCACTATATTAGAGACATTTATGCTTTGAATATAAGGTAGTGAGTTTTAGGAACCAAACTCTACAATACCCAAGTTAATGCATATATATTGAAAGGGATGTAGAGTGCTGGAAAGTCAGTATTGTTATGACTAGAAGTATTAGACTGGGGTCTGAAGAGGGATGGTGGTTAAGGTACTGGGCTCCCACATGGCTGACCACAGTTCAAGGCCCAAACCTGGCAGCCTGCTTTCTCCCTTTCCCTTTCTCCATGGTCAAATTTTAAAAATAACAATAACAAATGAAGTTAAATACATAAATAATTATTTTTAAAAATGTCTAAAAAGAAGTATTGGGACTAGCAGTTAACATAATGGCTATGTCGCTGAACTCCCATGTAGTCGACCACAGTTTGAGTCCTGGACCTGGTGGCTTAAACTCACACTGGGTGCATGTGCATGTGTGCCCAAGATCCTGAGAGGAAAATGGAGGAGAAGGGATTGCGGTGTGGTCATCCCTTCTGGGGGGGTGATTTCTCGCTTTCTGTCTCTCTGTCTCTCTGTCTCTCTGTCAGTCTGGTGAGTACCCTATTGCAAAAATCTCTCCAAAAAAGAAAGAAAGAAAAAAAAAGTATTAAACTAAATAATCCTAGTACAATAATGGAGGGAAAGTTTGGTGCCATACTTTCTCCCTTCATTGCTGTTGCATTTAAATCAACTGAAATGTATTTCTGAACCACAATTTAAGCTCCAATGAAAGTTTGCTTGATTTAAAAAAAAAAGAACTATTAGACTGAACAGTATTTGTACAAAATTCCAGTTTCCAACATCTAAATTTGATTGATTAGAAAGAGCTTGTTGGCAGCTGTTCATTATTTATTTTTTTCCATTGGGTTGAGGTGAAAGATGAACAAAATATATCGGAGTTCAGGAAAGGAAGGGTGAGCTAAGTGGTTATAGTACATGAAGAAGAGTAGCTATGGGTCAAGGATTTTATCCTTCATTAAGGAGTTTTTTCCTAGTGCCTACTCCATCACAAAGTGAACAAAAGATGAGCTTAATGATAGTCATCTATCAGCTAGCGACATTTTAAGCTTCGAGATCCTGCTATTCCCCATGTTCCATGCCTTGACAAGGCTAATTGTATAATTACAATACTACATCACCCACTCCTGGTGCACTCTCACTGGCAAGGACCAGAACTTGTGACTCTAATGATTATCGCCCCAAGCAAGCACATTAGCATGAATACAGCTTACTTGTGGGGCTGCCCTATTAGAAATTGTGGTGCATAAGATTTATGCCAAGAACTTGCTATAAAATCCCTTGTCGGTTACATGCCAGACTGATTTAAGCCTTTAAATTATGATTATTTTTAAGTAAATTTCTCATATATTTTTATATTCTTTTTGGTATGTATCAAGATTTACTAAATTATTTCACCAAAATGAAATAGAGTTTATAAATTTTTCACTGAGAATGCATTAAGTGCTAAATAAAAGAATATTTTAAGCCAATTGCTATACAAAGTTAACTATGTTCATAAAAATCTAGCTAATATGGGTGGAGTGGCTTCTATCAATAATGTTCTTAATCTGAGTGTACTCAGTTTGTGAAATGTCCTTGAGCTATGTATTTATGATGTAAACTTTTCTGCTTTACTTTTCAACACTTTTAAGAAAGTTAAGAGTATAGTTAAGAGTTAAGAGTAAAGTTAAGAGTATAGTACAGTTTTTCTATTTTGTTTTCGAGGTTTTAGATGACAATTGCTTTAAATCTTTGGCATGTCAAGTCAGAGTATCAGTCTGAAGTGACTCAGTTTCTACCAGAGACTGGCGGAACATACTGCTAATCTAGAATATGGGAAATTACTAAATCAAGTATGTACAGCCAAGGATCCTGTGTGATAGGGTAGTGAAAATGTCATAAATTCTCCCCAGCCCCTAATGTGCAACCAGTCTTGACTGATGTTGATCAGGTGTTTTATGAAACTGTGTCTTGTCGTAGTTTGTTGTCATAGAGCTCAACAATGAAATTTCATGGCAGTGACAGTAACAGAAAGCATTGACCCTTATGTCTTTAACCAAATGTTGTTCATGAGGCAACATGCATCTTGTCCTAATAAAACTAACTGACACAGGACCAGGCATGGTAGTTAAGGTGCTAGATTCTCACATGTCTGACTGTAGTTCAAGTCCTGGATCTGGCAACTTGCTTTCTCTTTTCCCCCTCTCTCTCTCTATCTCTCTCTAGTGAACACATATGCCCTGCAGCAAATTTAAAATAATGATAAAAATAATAAAATAAAATGAATAATTATTTTTTAAAAATCTAGCAGACACTTGCATTAAAGTTATGTTTAACACTATGCAAAGGGCTTTATGTGGACTCTCTCTTTTAATTCTTACAACAGAGTAATGAGATAGACACTATTATATGTTTAAAGGAACTACTGGATCCAAAGTACTTATATAGAACCTGATACGTGCTAGCATTCAATATTAGCTATTACTGTTACTCTTGTTACTATTGCTCATATTCTTCACATTTTACATAAGGATATCAGGACTTAAAGAAGTCATATAACATGTATAAGGTCACACAGAATGTCATGGAGCTATGATTCCCCCACAAATAGTCTTTTCTTCAGCTTGACCTTAAGTGTTTCTATGTACTGCTTTTATCTCAGGCTGCAACCTCAGATGATGGTACCTGTGCCTAATTGGGTTTTAACTCTAATTAGATAACTGAGGAAATAGTTCTTACTTCCTACCATAAATACTAAAATTTAGGTATGAAAGTTTACCAAAGCTGGGACCAGCAAATGGCATAATGATTACATCACTGGACTCCCATGTAGTCTTCTGTGATTCGAGTTCTGGACCTGGCAACTTAAAACTCATACCGGGGACATGTGCATGCATGCCCAAAAACCCCCAAGAGGAGAATGTAGGAGAAGGGATTGCTACCACCAACCCTGGGGGGTGATTATTCACTTTCTTTCTCTCTGTCTCTCTCTGTCCCTCTGGAAAACACACACCCACTATAGCAAAAATCTCTCTAAAAAAAGAAAGTTTACTACAGTCAATTATCTTGTACCATAATTTTTGCAATGTGTGAGAACATGGACTGCCTATAGCAATACAATTTAAGTACTTCTAGAATCAGTATCTTAGCCACAGCCACTCTTCTTACTGTCCTGTCCTCTGTGAAAATTTTTATTAGAACATGACTATGTGGGGTGAGAGTTTGCTCTATTACTCCCCTCATCTGAGACTATTCCAGTATAATCTACATGACACCTGTAAACTAGCATTCTACCCAAATGTCTCTATTGCAGTGGAACTTTAAATGGATGGCCTCTTACAGGACAATAGTCTCCCTATGTCTACTGTCTTCTTACAAGTGCCCTGATATTATCTTCTTACAGGTGCCCTGAGGTATCTGGTCACCAATACCTGACATTTTTATCAATTGTCAAGGTAGAGGCAGTGGAAAACTTTTTTTCTTTTCTTTTTCTTTTTTTCTTTTCTTTTTTATTTTTTAGATACTTGCATTCCTCAAAACACAGGCTTGGAAAAAACATTATTGAAACTTTTAAATCAAATTCAAGATATTATAGCAGCACCTGCTAAAGTCTGTCAACATTTCCATTATAAACCCATATTATCCAGGTTTATTACTTGGCTGTGAAATTTTTCTGTGGACTGTGATATAGAATACAGAATTCAGCCCAAAACAATTTTTATTATCATCACTCACATATTGAGATTTTTGAAGTTCTGATTGTTTTTAAAAATGTCACTAAAGTCAAATAGTTTGGGAGACACCCACATATTTTAAGTTCTCTATAATATGTCACATTAAAATAATTTGTTCCTCTTAAGAAACAAATAACAAGAATAGGAAGACCTGAAAGGGAAATTTGGGGAGCTCACATGGATTTATTTCCTATGATTTGGGGGTTAATTTGATATTTAGATTGAAATTTTTAATATTACTACAGTAAACTTTCAGGAACTTGGTACCATATGGATCTAAAAGAAATTGGAATGTAGGGAAGGTAGAGTTATAGTAAAGACTAAAAATGCAACACAGATATAATATTCTCAAAGCTACTGATATTGCCATCAGAGATAGTACCCTGTTTTTAAAATTTTCTTGTTATTTCTGTTTTTCGTTTTCCCTACTGGTAAGTGTAGAATAGGTTGATAAACAATCTATAAACTAAGAAAACAATGGGTGAACTTCTAGAATCAGGATTTTAAGAGCAAAAGAACCCCCGTTGCAATATAATAATTGGATTTCTTGTCGACAGAAATTGCTGCCTTGGAAAGTCTAAATTTTTCTATCCCCAAAACACATATAACATAGGCAGAAAAAATATGGATCACCTTATTCTGCCAGCTTACTCTTTTACCACTCTAAACAAGAGTTTTTAATAGAAAAATGCTACCTGGGGTGTACTTTTCCCTGTTGGTTTTGAATGAATCAAAAACCTCTACTTTAGATTAGAGAAGGTGGGTAAATTAGCTACACTTTCTGTCCTTGAAGAATTGTGATTTTAAAACTCTTTTGAGAAGTTTTGGTCATTAATAATTTGAAGGCACTTGAAAGTGCATTCTTGCATGTATAAAGAGGGACCTGGCTTATGAATATAATGGAGAGTTAAAAAAAAAAAAAACTAGGCAGAAGAATTTTTATTACCTTGGCTATCCTTACTCAAAGCTGTCAAATAATATTCCCAATTCCCTAAAGTATCTAGAATAAAATTTGAAACACAAATTTTTAGGACAAACTTTACTTGCCTCCTATTTGTCCGTATAGACAAATGTGGCATATTGAATATTAACCAGTTTTGTCACTTAAACTACCCAAAAGCATGACTGAGCTGCAGAAAAGAGCCTCAACAAATCATGAATCACAGTTAACAGGAAAAGGAGAAGGAATGGAAAGATTGAGTTGAATTCAGCATACAAGAAAAGCCGTCTTCCTCCTCTTCCACTTTACAATGTCATGACCAGGAGCTCAGAACAAAGAGATAGTTTTCCTTAACTGTTTCAGAGAGAAACAACTTCCAGGAGAAGCCACAAAGGACTCGTCATTCCTATGCCCAAGCAGTCTGGCGCTGAAGAAAAGTATTCCAGCGACCTGCGGGCCATGTGCTATGTTTGTCTTTCTGCCTAAGGCACTCACCAATTATATGTGCTATAAATGTAGGCAGATCTCCCTTGCAGAAGTAAAAGTAAAAGGTTTGAGGAAGGCTTTTTCTGTGCTCCAGTTTATTAAAGAGGATGAAGAGTGCCCAAGTAGAATGAAAGTGATAATCCAGGAAGAAACCGAGGACAATAAAAAGAGTATCGCGAGATCACCCATGAGAAAAATGTGGCTCCCACTTGCACCATCACTTACACTTTTCACTTTGGGCCAGTTAATCTTTCTAAAACTCATGCAACTCATTTGTAAAATAATGATAATATAATTATTTACCTGGTAGAATTTTGAGTGTTAACATAACTCACGTGTCAGTTAATGTTTACAAAGAACTTACTTTAGCTCAGTGCTCGATGAATAGTAAGAGTTTAATGATGCCTCAAACATGAGAAACTGATGAGATTCACGATGATAATACTGATGAAAATGAGATATTTAACAATTAGAACAAACTAATGGGGAAAGGGGAAATATGTATGCATAAGCGGAAACTGCAACAGCATTAAGCATTTACATTTATCTCATTGCTTGATAGAGAAGACATCTTCTGTGCCATGAAAAAATAAAAAAGAATTCAGAGAATGTATTACAAAGACTGTCTTGACATTAAAACTTAGTACTCATTTAGCCATCGCTAGGGAATAGGTATTCAGATATTGCCAGGATATCAGGGGCAGACCATCTTTCTGGGCATAAGAGAAGACCGGATTAACCAACCAAATTTAACTTGCAAGTTGTGTTGAAACAAATGATCCTATTAAGATAACAGTAACAGCTATATTTTCAGAACTAGGACTTAAAAGTCCTGAATAGGAAATGAAAAAAGGTAGTCTATGAAAACACAAAAGGAACTGGATTAATTCTGATTACTTTATTTTGAAAAGAAATAAAGACTTGGCAATGAGTCACTAGCCATGTAGACAGAAGCCAAGAACAGCATTTTTTTTTTTTTTAATTCCATGGTTTATCACAGCTCTGGTGTCCTGGATCAGAAAATAGCATACATCTCCTGAAAACCAGTAACAGTATCTTTGACAGAAAATTCGTACGTTTGATCAAAGAAGTTCTTAAAAAATAGAGAAAGACCACACTAAATCCTCCTAAAAAAAGAAAAAAAAAAAAAGAATGGCAAGTGATACAAGTTCTCAGACATAATCACAAAGAAAAATAAAAGAAAAATTGACCCTTTCCTCTAGAAATTGTGTGTGCTTGTGTATTAGATACATTCATGTATAGACTTAAAAGAATAATAATGAGAGATACTTAATATCTTTTTTAAAAAACTCTTTCATTAGTGACCTTCCTTGGGATTCAGACCTCAGCTAAATGTCATTAACCTCTTAAACATTATTATCCACCTCCTTCTCTATCTCCTTCAAGTGCTTTGCCCCTTCCTGGATGCCATTGTACTAGAATTATTTGTACAAGTTGTTCCCCCCAAGTAGACTATGTTTCATAAAGTGTAGACACTATGTATTCTTCATGTTTGTGTTTTCATCAGCCAATGTTTACTGTAGAGCAGGTGCTCAAAATAAATGCTTAAAAAAATTCACAGAAAATGTGTATTACAAAAAAAACTAAGACTGCATGGGTTTCAGGGATAAACTCATACTTTCATTTTCGATGAAATTTTTAAAGTCCACATACATACCTATATATATGGAGGGCATGTGGGTCAGGTATAATATTTATGGGGGTAGGTATTTTCATAAAATACTTAGAAACAGGGGCTGGCAGGTGGCCTGGTGGTTAAGGGTACTGGAAAACCACAAGGCTGTCTGTGAGTTCGAGTCCCAGACATGGTGGCTTGCTTTCTTACTTTCCTTCTCTCTCACACACATACACACTCTGTCCCTCTCTAGTCAAATTAAAATACGTAAATAAATAAGTAGTTAAATAAAACAATTTTAAAAAACAATTCTTAGAAACAGGTAACCACCTTGGGACCAGCAGGCAGCATGGTGGTTAAGGCGCTGGACACTCCCACATGGCTGACCATGGTTCAAGTCCTGAACCCTTAGGCTTGCTTTCTGTGTGTGTGTGTGTGTGTGTGTGTGTGTGTGTGTGTCTGGTCAAATTAAAATAAAATAAATAAATAAATGAATAAGTAAAATTAAATAAATGAATAAATAAAATTAAATAAATTTATAAAAGAAACAGATAATGCACCAAATGACCTTGAATTATTTATAGATGATATATCAACAATATCACCAAAACTTACTAGATTGGAACTTAGGCATTTTGCAAGACTTACAAATATAGGGTATTCACAAGAAAAAAAGTATACAAGGACAAATGAAGACTGACAAAATCTTGCAAACAATATAATCACAAAGGCTAAGGTGCTTATATGTAAAGTGCAATGGGCAATGGAGAACACTTAGAGAATTAAACTTTTAGCACAAGAAAGAATTCTTAGTGAACATCTACGTTGAGACATGAGAAAGAGAACTTAACAGAAAAGCTCCCTTCTTGTTTCTGTCTTATCTTTTAGAAAGGATTATCTTAACACTGGAAAGGTTAGAGGAGACCTGTGTAGTATGGTATTGACACATGAGACAGGTCACGGGATACATAATCACTTAAACCTTTAAGTGAATTTAGATGAATTGTATTCCATGAAAATCTATCAGAATTTCTGAAATACTATGTAAAGCAGGAAGCAGGCCAGAATGTTTTAAGTGTGTGAATGACATTTATCTTAAAAAGAAAAAATGCAGAGTAGGAGGAGAAACCATATATAAATCAGGTACAATAGATGGTTTTGAGCACTTAAGTAAGAAAAGGTTGCACAAAAAGGCCCAGTTGTGCATATTTAAAACAAGTCAAATCTATAGGTTTCTTATATAGATCAAAAAGTTCTACAGAAAATGTATCTCTTATTTTACCCAGGCATTCTTTACCAAGTGTTTCCAGTTGATGAATGCATGGAAACTCATAATTAACATTTTTCAACTGTGGCTAGGTATGAATAACCTTACCAAATCTCTGTGATTCATTTACCATGTAAGTTGGGTGACACGGGTAGTGTTTTAGAGAATTTATTCTTAGCTCTGTTAGGTCAGATTTTTTTTTTTTATCAATTACAGGGATGAAGTATATGTTATACTTTTAAAATGTTATAAATTACGTAAAACTGGAAGGAACTGCTAACTTTGTAGATGAAAAGATAAAGCTGTTCACATATCTATATTTAGTCCTATGATACACTAGGGTAAAATTCAGTTACTCATTTATTTGACTTTGTGTACCTTGTTTCATTTAGTTAGCACACATAATCAAGACAGGTAGAACTGATGAAGTAGTCATGTGTATTAAAGAGACTGGTTCCGAACTGCAGGAGGGTCTTGACTTCATAGAACAAAGGGAAGCCAGATATATTCTGTCCTACAAATAACACATATTTATATGCACATCAAATGCATAAAGATCACAAATTTCCTGCACACTACATCCATATACCCCATAAATTCTACACACCATAGATGAATAATCTTTTAAGGACTGCCTTGCTACGAATTTACTTTTAGCTGTCCTTAACGAATGTCTAATGCCCAGAATAAGATCACTACTCTTGTTCTATAAATTACACATATAATACACATACAAAACTATACTTATTTCTGAGTCAAATGCAAATTATAATACTTTTTTTTGAGAGAGAGATTTTTGCTATAGGGTGCATACATTCACAGGAGAGACAGAGAGAGACAGAGAGACAGAAAGTGAGAACCCCCCCCCCAGGGGAGTAAGCCATACCACAATCCCTTTTCATCCATTCTCCTCTTGGGATTTTGGGCACACATGCACACATGCCAGGTGTGAGTTTTAAGCCACTAGGTCCAGGACTCAAACCACAGATGACTACCTGGGAGTCCAGCAATGTGACCATTTTGTCATCTGCTGGTCTCAAGTTAAAATGAAATTCAGACAAAGGAAAATAGATTGGTAAATCATTAATCATATTTTATTAAGAATTTCTAAAAAATTTCATACCTAACAAAAAGACCTCCCTCATAAAGGATCTAGTAATTGTCTTTAAAATATCAAGGAATGATAAATTAAAAGAGTAAAATGATTTGCCATCCAAAATATGGTAGAAAAAAACCCAAAGATATAAATTGCAAAAAAGTGTATTTTGAGTCTCTACTGTATAAGAAAGATATACTTACTATTTGGATTCACACAAAGATAGCATGGGGATGCTTCATAAACTCATGATCTCTCTATCAATGGAAGTATTTAATTGAAGTCTCACTAGCCTCCTGCCTAAGCAATTGTGAAAGAGATGCCTATAGTGGGAGAAGGTAGTAATAGATTAACTCCTTTCTTCTTTTTTTTTTTTTGAGAGAGATTTTTGCTACAGGGTACATGCCCTCACCAGAGAAACAGAGAGAGACAGTGAGAAATAACTCCTGTGGTGGGGAATGGCCATGAAGCAACCCCTTCTCCTCCATTCTCCTCCTGGGGTTTTGGGGATACCCATACAGGCACCCAGCCTGAGTTTCAAGCTACTGAATCTGGGACTTGAACCACAGTAAACCAGGTTGGAGTCCAGCTCCTTAATCACTATGCCACCTGCTGGTCCCTTCAGTGTACCTTTTGAATTTAAGATTCTTTGATCTGATTAGACATTTTAAAGGATCCTAAATGACTAAATAGTACAGGTTTTGTTAAAGTGTGCAGTAAGCCTTTTTGTGCACTTATTGCTGGATATTTCTAAGTGTACTTTAATTACATCTGTTAATCTTAAATTACTGTCATTTCAATTTCTCAGATTATATTTTGAAGATGATATTCATTTTCTAATGCAAGTGCACATATAAAATTTCACCTTTTAAAGATTTTTTTCAATCTTTGAAAATGATTAAAGACTTAATGGCTTTTGAAAATGGTTAGAAAAAAAGAAAATTAGGGAATTTTATGTAGAAGTTGACTTTGCATTAAACTTATCACACATTGGTGAAATAAGAAATGAGCTTCAATCTTGATTTTTCTGCTTTCATTACTTTTATTAAGCACACTAACTCAATCAGCCTCAATTTTGTGTGATACAGGTATAAATTTAAAAATTCACCGAAGTATTTTTAATGTTCAGTGGTCTTTTAATGTTATATTGCAAACGATATTTATCATATCCTAGCATCATAGGAAACTCGCTCTCTTTAACCAACCTCTCTTTTTTCTTGAGTAGAAATTACAATAACATAAAAGAATTTAGAAATGTAAAGCTTTCCTTTTGAAGAAAAATGTTTTTAAAATGAGGTATTAAATTTAAGGACATGGGCAATTTAATATTTTATAACTATGGGAAATGCTTTCCCAACAACTGTCTCTATTCCTACCCCTCTCATTACCAAACTACAAATTTTTAAAATATTTTGCCTCACCAATGTATTAAAAAAAAATTACTTAAATTTCGACTGAAAGGTTTTCTAAACAAATTGAGATAGACAACCTCACAGAAATTGCATGTATTGTTTTTTTACAAGCATCATCATAATTAGTTATAGTAAGTATAAAAATGCATAATGTGTTTAGTTATTGGCAACAGGTAGCATGGTAGTTAAGGCACTAGACTCCTACATGGTCAACTGCAGTTCAAGTCCTAGACCTGGAGGCTTGAAACTCATGCTGGGCACATGGGCATCCATGCCCAAAATGCTGAGAGAAGAATGGAGAAATGATTGCAGCATGGCCACCCCCGTGCACACCCCCAGAGGGTGATTTCTCACTTTTATGGTCTCTCTCTCTCTGTCCCTCTGGTGAGTACACGGATCTCTCAAAAAAAAAAAAAAAAAAAAAAAAGAATGTCAAGATCTAGATCTTGATAAGAAGTAGGTACAAACCGTTGGGAAAATTTCCATCTTTCAAATGGTATATTTTACACTAATGTTCAGGGGGTTTTTTTGTTTGTTTGTTTTGTTTTGTTTTGTTTTGTTTTTTGCTAGAGGATATGCTTGTCAGAAACAGGGAGGAAGGGACCAGCAACTAGCATAATGGCTATGTCGCTGGACTCCCATGTAGTGGACCGCAGTTCATGTCCCGGACCCAGTAGCTTAAAACTAATGCCGGCGTGTGTTCGTGCATGCCCAAGATCCCAAAAAGAGAATGGAGGAGAAGGGATTGCTGCATGGCCATCCCCACAGGGGATGATTTCTCACTTTCTTTCTCTCTGTCTTTGTCTGGCTAGTGCACACACTTTATAGCAAAAACCTCTCCAAATAAAAAGAAACAGGGAGGGAAAAAGCAACCCCCCACAGGGGCATGATCACACCATAGTCCCTTCTTCTCCATATGTCCATCCTGTTGAGATTTTAGAATGCATATACAGGTGCCTAGCATGTTTTTCAAACCGTCAAGACTGGGATTTGAACCATTTAGCTGGTGTGATTTGACTCTTTTAACCACTAGGCTATAGGACTGGCCCCAGGGCAATTAAAAACAAACACACTAATAAAACTTGTTTCACTCTTATTTTGCATGTGTATCTAATTATGTTCCATCTTCAGAGTTTAATGAAATTAGCATTGTTGTAACCAAGGAACAAAGTAAAACTTTTGTCTTTAACATAAAAACCTTTCAAGATTTTCATGTTGCTGTACCTTATTAAGCAGAAAGAATGCTGGGAAGAGGTAAGGTGATTGATGGGATGTTGCACTGAGAGCTAAAACAACACCCTTTTAAAGTTCATGGATATCCAGAAACCCATCTGAATCCTAAGAATTTAGAGTGAAGGACAAGACAAGGTTATAACATGAAGGCATATGCCTCAGCTCTTCAGTTCATTCTTTCTTAAACATGTTCTTGGATGGCTTGCTTCTCTCTGATATCCTTCTCCCCTGCTACTTTCTTAACTTCAAGAACTCTATGTACATCCTACAAATTCTATACTTTTCTCCTTTGTTTTCCGGACTCATATTTTGACTGTCTGTAGTACAGCCCATCTTCCCAGTCCACCTGCTATTCTCTCTGGCAACTTGGGACTCCAGAGCCTAGAATGTGAGACTTTTTCAAGGGTTTACCTTCCAAGTTGTACTTGTGAAGTTTAAGGCTTACCTCCTCTCTAGTACCTAGCCATGTATTGTCCCACTGCCTGATTCAGGGGAACCCTCCCGCCTTGCACAGCTTAGGGTTTTGGTTTATGTTCATGCCCAATGGCTTCTATTCATCAGTTCTGACAAAATCAAGATTCTGACAAAGTTCATTGTAGATTTAGACATGGGAAATGAACAAGGTGTGAAAAGGTGTGTAATTTTATCACTAGGTTTAACACATCAGGTCCTACAAAGGACCTAAAAGTTGAAAATTCAAATTTTCAACTCAAAATTTTTTAAATTCTAGAATACAGCTCATTTTCTGTTGATGTTCATTTTAACCTCTTCTCCAAAATTCTAAGGGAAGAAAAAGGTAAAAGAAGAGAATCATTTCTCAAGTGACAATAGCAATGATTGTTTAACATTATGTAGTTTAGAAACATGAAACACGGGACCAGCAGGTGGCACGATGGTGAAGGTGATAGACTTCCACATGACCGACCACAGTTTGAGTCTCATTATCTGGTAGCTTGAAAATCATACCTGGTGCATGTGTGTGTATAACCATGGTCCCAGAAGGAGGGTGAAGGAGAAGGGATTGTGGACCATGGTCCCAGAAGGAGGATGAAGGAGAAGGGATTGTGGTGTGGTCATTCCTTTGGGGGGTAATTTCTCATTTTCCCTCTCACTGTCTCCGGTGAATGCACAAGCCTTAAGGCCAAAACCTAAAAAAAAAAAAAAAAAAAATTGCATATGACTAGACCTTAGTTTATGTTCCTTGTACTCATGTCCAGTATAATCTTGGTGTTCATTAAAGATAAAAAAATAACTAAGGAAATACGTCTACATAGACATATAGACATGTGTAGACCTTTCAAGTCTCATTAGTGCTCCTTATAAATAAATACATACAATACCATGATTACTACCAACATTCTAAAGCTTTTTAACTAATGCAGAAAGTTTTTTTTACAATTGACTAGCAACTTATGCATTTTCACTGAAAATAAACTCTAGAGAGAGCTGTATGATTTTAGTAATTCAGTTTTTACACTTTCTATATGCACATGCATACACGTACACATTCATCCTCATGCCTTTCATAGCAGCACTAAAGAAAATACAGTATTCTCATTTTAGAGATGGGAAAACTGACTCATGAGAGGATCAAATTATTTTTTAATGTCACTTAGCTACTTGATAGTATAACTGATACTAGTATATAAGATTCTTGATTCTCAGCCCATTATGTGCTTTAAGAGACATTCATGAACATTAGTTTGGTAGTTGAAAAGAGATTAAAAGTTCAAAATAAGAAGGAGAATACCATACAGGTAGGACTTCATTATATACAGTTTTAGGAACGCCTTACCTGTCAGTATCCAACATAGTTTACCTTGAGTAAAGTATTTAATAATATAGTTATGTTCTCAGAATGAGTAATTTATTTGTTCCACCCCAGCTCCTGTTAAGCCACAAAAGGTGCCACATACTATAGGTTTACAAAAGAGGCTCTTAAAAGAACAAATGCATCAAACGGTCCCTGTTGGAAGTGGAGGGATCCATAACTATAAACCCTGAACAGTTCAGTAAACTATAGCTTCTAAAAGAGAGCCCAGTTAGAATGTCTATTTTCTGGATCACGATTAGATATGGTATAAATTTCCCTGGTGATGGTAACAGTAGAAAGACCAAGGTTAGCCTATTAAATGAAATGTGAATGAGAACAGGGCAGTTCCAAGTAGCTGCTGGCACAGTTTTAGGTGTCCTGCCAGCGTTCAAACCCACAGGGTCATTTGGCAGTCAGGTGTCATTAGTCAACCCTCTCCCTTTCTCCCTCTTCCCATCTGTTTTCGTCTAGCCTATTTGTGTAAATTACCTCTCAGTATGCAGCAAGGCTCAGTCTAGTCATGTATTTTCCACTTACTTCTTTGTCCTTTGCATCCCTGACTGCTCATTTAGACGTATACCAATCATTTGATCGAAAATTTAATATGAAAGGGAAGATAATGGTTATAATAGCAATTAATATTACTACTGTTACAAAGCAGCCTCCCTTACGGCTCTGTGTAAAAAGACCACTAAAGATAACGTAATAAATGTCAAAGACATAGTTGCCACTGGCCATTTCAAATCATGATAATTATCATCAGAAGCCAAAATGTAATGATGCCCTGTAAGAAGATAGAGTTTATATAATTTCATGTAGACAATTTGCAGTGTGACTATCCCAAGGATATTCCTAAAGAGAACACGGTTCCTAGTTTAAGAATAGCGACACCTTTTAGGGATGATGGGAAAGATAAAATCTGTTTTTAGTTGACCCTGTCATTTACTAGCATATGGAATGTCCACTTCTCTATTAATCTTTAGAAAAAAAAAATCAAGCATAAGTATACTGGGGAATCCTGTTTCTAGCTGTTAGAAAAGGTAGTAGACTCAGCTTACGTTACCCGGTTTCATGCAGGATACCTATTGCACAAAAACAATTAAGGAGAAATAATTACTCATATGGTAGCAACTGACAGCAAGTGATTCCTACTCTGAGAAGAATTTAAAAGAGAAGAGGAGAGGTAAGAATAAATCATAGCAAATAATCCTGAAGCTGTACTTCCAGCAATGACGAACACTTCATCCTGTTGGAACAATAGTGATAGGAGTTTGCTATTCATCTCTAATTGTAGTTTACAAGGAATCATAGAAAGGTCAATCTTCTGAGAATTTTCTACTGTTTTTTAATCATGAGCATAAAGATATACAGCCAGATTTACTGTGTTTTGTCATTTAGTTTTTAATGGCATATTTGACCAAACATTTCAAGCCACATTTTTTAACCTACTGTTTTGTAACATAGTGATGAATTTCAAAAGAAACACATATAGTCGTGCACTGCAGATAATTGGCTTCAACTTTCCTTTTTTGGGGGGAGATTGTTTGTTTGTTGTTTCATTTTGAAGTATTTTGTGTTTGGAAAGTCTTTGAAAATAATCAAAAATGACAACTCATTGAGTACTTTATCTTTCAAAAGAACTCTGTAAAAAATAGGTTGTCTGGTTCATACTTAAACAGTTTCTGTGACAAATAGCAGGTCACTTTCTGAGGTAGAAGTTTTGCATATTTGGATAATTCCAACACTTAACCTTTCAATACCCACATCAATATTCAAATAGGTTACTAAATACTTGCCAACCAGTGTTTCCTTTCCAAGATCCAGAATTAAAATGATGTAAGGATTATGATCATGCAATTTCTTAAAGATATGAGCACTCTGTTAGGCTAAAGTGCTTAAGGGTAATTATTAAAAAACTACCTATATAAATAAGCATTTGATATAACAACTGAGCCTGAGGTATAAGAGAAAATTTAAACTCTATATGGTATATTCTTATTTCTGTGAAATAAATAGCAACCATTTTTATCTATAAGTTAAATATTTATAATATGTATGTACTAAACATATATGTTAAATAATGTAAAATATAAATATATTGATATGATCAATAATACAAATGTGAAATATTTGCATGTATAGATAAATGCATAGAAAAAGATATGAAAGGATATATAACCTAAAACTGTTAACAGTGCTATCTCTGGAATGGCATGTTTGAAAAAGATTGAAAATGGAGATAACTTTTGCTAATTTTATTCAGTGACTTGTCATTAAACCTTTGGAGTTTAGGTATCTTTCCTCTCTTTCCATTATTTATATTGTAACCTCCTAACATTTTTTTGTTCACTTGGCATGTAACACTGTTTAGGCCAGCCCTTGGCCAGGTGGTTAAGGTGGCCAGACCCTACAGGGATGACTATGCAGTTCGAGTCCCAGACTGGGTGGCTTTTTAAATGCTGAGCACTTATACCCACATGCCCACAATCCTGGAGGGAAGGAGAAATAGAGAAGCAGGGATTGCAACATGACCATGCCTCATGGAGCTTTCTTGCTTCCCATCTCCCTGTCTCCTCTGGTGAGTGCACATGCTCTCTGGCAAATTTAATCAATTAGCTAATTAATTAATTAAGGATTAAGAAAAACCTGTTTCACCTTCTGTCCATGGTGATCCCTATGTGATATAATATGTAGTAAAGACAATGGAATATTCAATATGGCTTGCTTTTCCTCCTAGAATCTCTATAACTACTATATGTTTTTGCAGTTTCCTTTCTAATTAAAAACATGAATTATCGATATAATGCTCAGTATTGTTTCTTATCCTCTAGTCTCATGCAACATTTCTTACTTTGCTACACAAAGCTCATCAATGCATTTTTACCATCGAAATCCAAATTAACACATACTTTTAATTCTTTACCTTTAACTTGTTATAATTTGCCTATTCTTCATTATTATGCTATGCAAAAAAGGAAATTTCAGAGGCTAGTAGATGGTGTAATCTTATGTCACTGGACTGCCATGTAGTCGACCACAGGTTGAGTCCCAGACCTGGCAGCTTAAAACTCACACCAGGCACATATGTGTGGGTGCCCAAAATCCCAAGAGGAAAATAAAAGAAAAGGGATTCTAGCCTTGCCATCCCTCCTGGGGAGTGTTTTTTTTTATTTCTGTCTCTTGTGCATGTGCCCTATAATAAAAATCTCTCTAAAAAGAAAAGAAAAGATAAAAGGGATTCTAGCCTTACCATCCCTCCTGGGGAGTGTTTTTTTTATTTCTGTCTCTTGTGCATGTGCCCTATAATAAAAATCTCTCTAAAAAGAAAAGAAAAGATAATTTTAAATAAGGCAAACTAAAATTCACCCTTCCTTTATTCAAAATATCTTTCCCTTGTATTCATCTTAGATGTTTTAATATTCAAGAAGGTCATTCAAGAAACCAGACCTAGCCTAGCCTATTTAATATTTCCTTGAAGAAGAAAGTGTTTTGTTTTAAAGAAAAATAAATGCCTTGTTTCAGAGTTTGCTTTTCTAGAAATATCTTGGTTTATAAGGTAAATAATTATTTAGTTTTTGGTCAGTTTTTTTGTTTGTTTGTTTTTGTTCTTGTTTTTGCTATAGGGCTTGTGCACTTGCTAGAGAGAGATGAAGAAACAGGGAGAGGGAGAGGAAGAAATCACTCCCTGGGGGATGGCTTCTCCACAGTCCCTTCTCCTCATCTCCTCTCTGGATTCTGGGCACACATGCATGCATGGATGGTGTGACCTTCCAAGTTGCCAGGTCTGGAACTCCCAACCATGCAGCCAGCCATGAGTGATGCAGTGCCTTAACTTCCATGCCACTCTGGCCACATTTTAGGCCAGATTTTAAAACTAATATTTTTTCCTTAAGGTTCTACTGCTTTACTTATTTATGCTTTTCATGTTTAATGACCATGACTTCTAAATCTGTTTTCTGTATCGTTGATTGATTAAGAATTCTCATTCATCTTCATCACAAGGGTTATATTTGAGTCTTGTCTTCCATTTTACTTTTTCTGTTGTGCAATATTCTCCTTGCTTTAAAAGGATATCATAAGGCATGCAACCAGAGTGCAAAGCAAGGTTGTAACTTTGCTTATTTGTGCTTGTTAAATTGCTATACATTAAGTCATGTAATCTAAACCATCTAAGTAACAAGAAAGATATATAAATTTATATTCATACAGAAGGTGTTCTTTTCTGCTCTCCAGTAGTCTAGAACACATGGCATTCCTCAAGATAATTCGGCATCATTTACCATCATGATATTTGGGCAGTCACTGAGGGATGAAATGGCTCATTCAAGCTAGTTCAGCTCACTCAGTGAACTTTAGGGAAGTGAAACATGTAACCTATTCTCATATCCCTATTCATATCATCAGGATTGGAAGCTGACAGGAAAAGAACCAAAACTTTCCCTTGAAGGGAAGAACAAGGAGGCTGAGTGAAGAAGACTAACATTTCAGAGAATATGGGAGATATCCAAGAGTAAATTAAAAACAAATTGATCAACTTAACTGATATTTACTGAATTTGTGCTGAACACTACCCACAATAAAAAAGTTAAGTTTGATAAAGAAACTATGAAATTGATTCCATCTTATGGCCATTTTATTTTATTTTACATATCATTATTATTTTTTTTAATTTGTATTTGCCCTTGCCAGAGAGAGAAACAAAGTAAGAAAATACTCCCCAGGAGGATGGCCATGCTACAATCCCTATTCCTCCATTCTCCTCTCAGGATTTGGGGCCCTCATGTACACACTTCTGGTGCGTTTTTCAAGTCACCAGGTCCATGACTCAAACTGTGTGGTCAGCCCTGTGTAATCCAGCCACCTGAACAATGACCACTAGGTACACTGTGTGATCCAGCCACCTGAACAATGACCACTAGGTACCACAATTGGTAACTCACCATTTTGTATCTTTCAGAGTTCATACTATAATATCAATACCATAACAAAGAATGTATTTGAAAATCTTCTACAACTTCAGTTGAATAATAACTATTACTGAACTCTTATTGAGTATGTCTTTCTGTAGAATATGTCAACTCTTAATTAGTACTGTGAGGTAGGGAAAATTTAATATCTTTTATAGGATTAAGATATCTAGAAGTTACATCATTTTATTTCAGACTTTGTGCTTTTAATTCATAGTTAATACTATTAAATAAGAGAAGTTGTAAGAGGAACACATAAATATGAAGCAATACAGAGAGTGAAAGTAAATACATTCATGATATGATAAGCAAGGACAAATAATTAGATCTGTACAATAAGACCAGGAAGGGATTAAGTGGTGTGGTGGTGAAGTAATAAGCTCTCAAGGAAAGCTGTGTAGAGAAGGTCTGATGTGAGAGGTTGTCTGGATATAAAAAGAAGCTGTCATCTCTCATTTCTCTGTGATTATCAAGAGAGGAGACATCAAAAATAAAATCAACCTCCTGTATTTTGTATCATTATTTACCTTGGCAGGAATGGCAATTAATTTTCTGAATTTCAAAAGTACAAACAACTTGCAAATATCGTTATAATGCATGTCTTCAATTTCTATGTCATTTAAGTAAGTACAGTGATTTGCTTTCTTGTAATTTATACAAATTTAGTGTTTTGTTAGCCAGGAAATAAAGTAAATGTCAGAAATAGCTCCTTTCATTTAGGCAAAACCTGACACAGACCATGAAAAAAGTGCAAAAAGAACAAATAAATAAATAGGAAAAAGAAAGAAAAGAGAAAGAAAAATATAAAAACTATTTAGCCTCTAACTCTCATCTATAAAAATATTCTTTCCAGTTTATAACATGGAGAATGCTAGGAAAAAAAAAAAAACATGTAAAAAATTATCTAGGAAAAATAAATCTTATTTTCAAATGAGAAAATGGGAATTCAC
>NW_006159448.1:3485922-3493803 GCF_000334495.1 Tupaia belangeri chinensis | reverse complement strand
AGAGAAAGAAAAATATAAAAACTATTTAGCCATTAACTCTCATCTGTAAAAATGTTCTTTCCAGTTTGTAACATGCAGAATGCTAGGAAAAAAAATGGAAAAAATTATCTAGGAAAAATAAACCTTATTTTCAAATGAGAAAATGGGAATTCACGATAGCCAAATGACTGACATTAACAGGTACAAAACTGAAAAATACCGCTCATTATCGACCTTGTAAAAATTGGCTGAGCAGATATCACTATTGTTTTGCACAAGTAAGGACATTTATAATCTGAAAGTATGGATTTGGTTCTAGAACCAAAGTTTACTGCCTTTCAGTACAAGATACTTTTGTTCATTCCAATGCACTATCTCTTCAATAAATTATGAAAAATGTCAACAGAGGTTATAATGGGTAAAAGAGAGAAATTCCAGTTAATTTTCTGCTTTCTACTCACAATTGCTTTTTCTCCAGTATTAGGAGCATCCCTTTAGCACACTTCTCTTTAAAAGTTCATTGAGCAAAATACTGAGGTTCAGAACTTTGTCCTAGAGAACTGTTTATGTTGACAGAGTGAATTTATCCTCTATTCCTGTGTGTAGGTGGGAAACAATTGATCAGAGCCAGTAACATCCCTGCTACTCAAGGATCGCCCTACTGTTTGTTTCAGAACTGGTCGTTCCTGCATCTACCATGTGATCTATCCTTTAGGGATGCACTGTCTTTGTCCTGGAGAACCGGTTATGTTGACAGAGTGAATTTATCCTCTATGCCTGTGTAGGTGGGAAACAATTGATCAGAGCCAGTAACATCCCTGCTACTCAAGGATCGCCCTACTGTTTGTTTCAGAACTGGTCGTTCCTGCATCTACCATGTGATCTATCCTTTAGGGATGCACTGTTCTTCTGTACACTCTGATCATAATGTGGGGAAGTCTCATTTCTCCATTATTTAGTTTTATTTCCTCTTAGTAAGTTTTGCTAAGTAATTAAGAGTGAAATAGAGTCATAACAAAACCACCAAAGAGATCCCAAGAGCAAGGATGAAAATTAATGTTATCTGGAGACAGGGCTGCATGGAGGTAGAAATATTAAGGTATTTTTCATACCAGTCAGTAAACAGTGCCTTAAAGACCCTAAGTGCCCTCATGTTGTACTGCCCTAGCTGCCTGACTTCTCCCTCTGAGCATCTCCCAATCCTCCAATTAAAGGGAACTGCACAGCACAGCAACCAGGACCTCACCTTAAACACCATCCATTCTGATTGTTCTGTCCTATCATACAGGATTATGTTCAATATTACTCTTGAACAACAAAAGAGAAACGAATGTCTTCACAGGGAGAGATTGCAAGCTAATCATCTTCAAGTCAAATTGTAATAGATTCTAAGAGTCACAGGCATTTATCTGTAATGTGTCTAATCTGAGCTCATTAACTTCTCTTTTTAATCATTTAATCTCTTAATCTTTCCTTTAATCTAATCTAATCCAAAAATCTAATCTTTCCATCTCTCTCTAATCTAATCTGATTTATGTGTTCTATTACTCCACAGATAGCACTCTTCACCCAGACATGTATATTGGAAAACCAGATTAATCATAAACTCTCCCTTCATCCTGTGTTTGGGAAAAAATTTAAAGTCCTGTAGCTTTTGCTCCTGACCACTGCTAAACCATTAACCTCTTCTCCAAACTCACATGAGCAATAGTGGCCTGATTGTTCCCTCAACATTTCAGGATCACATATTTCCGTAAACTGCCTACATGGTAGAGCTCAAATTCCCTAGTGCAATGGACGAGGCCTCTCACAGTCTTAATTTTTCTCCATGCTCTTGTCACCTAGCTTCTACCAAATCTTCCAATTTTCAGGTCTTGAGAAATGTTAAGACATTTCTTGTCTCTGTCAAGTATGGGTCTTTTTGCCTGAAATTCCCTTAGACTTTTGTCTCCATGGTGGACTAAGTATTTATTGAAAGTCAGTTAAGGCTCGCTTGCTACATGAAATACATGAAGCTTTTTCAACTCCTCACCAGTCAGTGTATCAATCTCTTCATTCCCTCCTGTGCCTTATGTATATGTCTATCAGAGCACCACTAAACAAGATATTACACTAATTGGTCATATTTGTCTCTTTATACCTGACTATAAACTGATTGGAGGTAAAAGCAGTGTATAATTTTTTCCAATTTCAACCCTTAAAGCAAACCTTAGAACATGTGATCTTTATAATGAATATTTGTTAAATGAATAAGTGATTGGATTTATCTGTCAGTGTGAAGTCCCAAGTATCAAAGATTTTCATAAGTCAGTGTTTTATCAGGGAATTAGCAATGTCTTTTTAAAAATATTTTGAATGAATGTACTCAGAACTTCTTTTTTTCTTTATATACATTCATTATAGAAAAGTCAAAAAATGCTGAAAAGCCTTTGACACTACCCATTCATTACGTTATGAATCTGACAGAATTAGAGGTGACTCAACCCACTCAGATAACCACATTTTTATTTGGCTTGCTCATGATGAGATCTCAGATTCAAGACTGCAAGTAACTAAGCTAGGTTTCATTCATATTTAGATGCGATACCCACACAAAACCTAGCTACTAGCCTCTTCACTTATTTATTTTTTTTTGAGAGTTGTATTTTTTTTTTTTTTTGTATAGAGCGCGTGCACTCGCCAGACAGAGAGAGACAGAGAGACAGAAAGCGAGAAATCACCTCCCAGGGGGGATGGCCACACCGCAATCCCTTCTCCTCCATTCTCCTCTTGGGATCTTGGGCATGCACGCACACGCGCCCAGCGTGTTTTAAGCCACCGGGTCTGGGACGCAAACCGCGGTCGACTACATGGGAGTCCAGCGACATAGCCATTATGTTAACTGCTGGTTCCTTCTTCACTTGTTTTATTAGTCTTAAGCACTGAACTTATACAGAAGAGCCTTCAAAATGTCTACGTAAAATGTGTATTATGGGAAAATATGCATGAGTTTCAAAAGTTTTTGTACCAGAGTAAGCTTGTACCTTAATTCTGTTTTTCATAATCTTTTTGAATTCTTGTTACATTGCTCATTACTATTGTGGACTAACAAAGACCTATTGCTCTGGTGACTGGCAAAGTTACTTTTTGTAGAGTTTAAAAAAGAAAGTGTTGATAAATAGTAGTTTCTCACTCTCACCTTTGTTTACAAGCTTAATATTTTCAGAACTTGTAGGGAAGGGTTCTTCCCAGTTAACATTAATACACCTGAATCATAGTGATGAGCCTCAACTGAATAATTATAGAGTTCATAGAGAAAAAGGAAAGGACCCTACTAGACAAAAGGTCTAGAATTGTAATTTGAAAATACTTTACATAAAAAAGTCACAATTAATCTTATACATAGCTCTTCTAGAATCAGTATTATAGCATGAATATTCTTTTATTTCATAAACAGAAAATATTGCTTAATTGGAACCTAAAAATTTTTAAGACACTTGAGAGAAAATTTTCACACACACACACACACACACACACACACACACACATTCTGTTTTTTCATTGAATATTATAGTTCTCAGTTAAATTATTTTGGATCATTTGTATATGTCATCGTTTATCTAGTTACAAAAATCTAAGACACAGTAGTTCAAATTTCTCACCATTGTGAATCATTGTGGTGGGATGAAGTGGTAGAAGCATTTTTATGCATAATCTGTAATACAATTTGCTGGTTATTTCCTGGAAAAAGTCTTCTAAGTGTAACTACTGGGTCACAATATTTTAATATTTTGAAGTTCTTAATAATGTATCACAAGATTGTTTAACAGAAGGTTTATAGTATTTCACATTCCTGCCAGGCATCCATGAAAAATGTCCATCTCTGTGTGCACTTGATGAACTGAGACTTGACTTATTCATTTCTTTCACAAAACATTTAAATCTAGTTCTCTTGTCTATTCTTCTCTGAATTCTGCTTTTTATTGAATAGTTTTGAATTTTGTTCTTCCTGTTCCTGATTTTTTCTTGTATTAAGGTTCATCATTTGAGCCACTCTTATCTTTACATAAACATTTCAAAACCCTGCATTTATTAGTTGGTCCTGCAAGGGGATGGTCTATCACTAGAATTTTCCAGCAGGTCTTTTGTTCCCATGAGACTAGTCTTTTTTATTTTTCTGCACTCACACTAGAAGGGCTCACCATTCCAAATGGATGGTTGAGAGTTTTTACATGGGGCTTGAGGAAACAAATGCATAAAGCAATCATTGCTGTACACTCAAGTAAGCCAGTGTTTTATGTAAGAACCTAAGAGTCAGATCTCCAACCAGAGGCAATCAGTTCTGCTCAAATCAGAATACTGTCTAATGTTTCAGTCTGACCCAGAAACAAAAGCCTGACCTCATCAAGAAAACTTATTTTCCAGTCAGTGACTAATTTCTACCCGACTTTTTTTATGTAAGCATATTTTCAGGAACTAGTGAGGTAACTATGGCAATGGACACCTAGAAGGGAGAAAGATCTTTGTTATTAATTTCTACATGCAGAGATGGGTCAGGTGTTCAGTTGTGTTATTATGCAAATCGTCAAACATGGCAGTGGGTGACCTGCTGGGAATGTTCTTACTCAGAACAAAACGTTCTTTTAAAGAATTGTACTTTGAGGTTAACTTTGTTTATTAAAACTTAAAGGTAAAATACTCTGGAACTGAAGAGCAAACATATTTTGCCTACTGTTAAGAAAATGACAATTTTCTATTGATTGGGAATAATTTGCCTATGTTCAGAGGTAGTTCTAAAAGTAGGGTTTTTAAAAAATATTTAATTCGGTTTGTTCAGTTTGTCAGAAGCAATAGTGATTCTAAGGTACTTGCACATGTCTGAATGTTGTTACGAAATTTCCTTCAATAGAAAAGAGATGTTCTTCAAAAATTTAAGACTTTTGTTGTTGCCTTTTGAAATAATAAACCACAAGAATCTATCAGCTCTGAAATCAGTGTTCTGTTGAAAGAATGTAGATGCTGATAATCTTTCTAACTACAGAAGATGATCTGGAATTACAGAATAAGACAACATGGTATTAAAGGTAGAAGGAAGAACCGTATGTTTATGACTTATAAATAGTATGGGGATTGATATTCAGTTCATAAGGAGAGAGGTCCTCAAAATTCTAAAATAGAAGACAAATGAATATACTCTGGTGTTTGGACTTAAATATCATAAGATCCGAGTTCCACATGAGCTGTTTCCAGTTTTTTCCAAAGAATGTCTTCAAATTTTCCAGTTCAAGTCCACAATATTTTCTAATAAAACTAATGACTTCATGAAGTAATTTTTTAAGTCCATTATTTATGGGGCCTCTTCATGTCTGTCCAAAAGTTTTGAGTTTTCTCTGGCATGCTTTGTCACTGATTCATTTTCAGAAGTGTGGGAAAAAGCTCTTGTTCCATGTAAGTCTTGTATTCTGACTTTTAAATGATACTATTTTAAAAGATTATATAGTTCCTTGATCTAGTAATCAACTAACCATCTCCTTATAAAACAATAGCAAAAAGAAAAAAGTTTTTTTGAATATTTTAGTTTCAAAGTTACCAAGGTAGAAAGATATATTTGCTTTATTAACATAATCTTTTTTGCTCTCTAGGAAAGATTCTCCTTTGATATAATCACAATTAAACAAAAGATTTTGAAACTGAACTGGCATTTATAGAAGTTGGTAACAATGTAAAACAATTTTGCTTATCAGAAAAGCATACTTCTATAAAGAAAAAATATAGATAGCTTTTCAAGGTTTGTCATTTCCTATTAAGATCAATATGACTCAGCTTCTGCTTTCTCAGGGTGGAATATCACAGGAATTTCTTATTAAACTATTCTCTTTCAGTAGTACCCATCGTCCATTTTCACTTTCATGTTACTTCTTAGAATATCAGTGTTGCTTTTATGTAATATTTCTCTCTGGGAACCAGCAGTTAGTGTAATTGCTATGTCGCTGGACTCCCACGTAGTCCACCACGGTTCGCGTCCCGGACCCGGTGGCTTGAAACTCACGCCGCGCACCTGTGTGTGTGCATGCCCAAGATCCCGATAAGAGGACGGAGGAGAAGGGATTGTGGCGTGACCATCCCCCCTGGGGGGTGATTTCTCGCTTTCTGTCTCTATGTCTCTCTCTGTCTGTCTGGTGAGTGCACACGCCCTATAGCGAAAACCTCTCAAAAATTTCTCTCTGTATTTATTCAAGAACACATACATAATTTTATAACAACACAATTAAAATAACTAAAAAATTTGATACTGCTATTGAATCACATAACCTATAACTAGCTTAACATATTTTCAAGCTCCTACCATATACAAAACACAATACTAGACAATGTTGATTGATGATCATATATGTAATATGATTGTCAGAAGTGACCTGATGCATTTTTTCCATAGAAAAATATAAAAATAGGTCTTGGCTTTTCTGATCACCCAATGTATGAAGGATCTTCCAAAAGTTCTTGGAAATTGCATATTATATAAAAGCCATGTACAGATTTAAAAATACTTTTGTACCAAAATAAAGTTGTACTTTAATTTTCCCATGAACTTTACCTTTGAATGCCAATATTTAAGAGGTTTGTAAATGTCCCATATAAATTATAGCATGCACTATTGTAGCATGGCCTTAAATAAGTAGTCTTAATTTAATAATACATTGATTTCATAATTGATTCAGAGTTATTAAATTAGTAGTAACTAGTCCAATAAGCATTCTAACCTCTCTGTTGTTTTCTCTTTTTATCATTTTTAATTTTTTTTTCACAATCCCTTGGCACTTTAACAATAAGATTTAGACCATAAATTTTAAGTATTTTATACCATGTCACTATAAAACAAAATAATTTTGAACATTGGTTAAATTTATAAATGTACATTTACAACTATATACAATATAGCAATGTATAAATATATGTCAAAACAAAATGAAAAACTAGATTGTCATTTTTTTCTTAAAGAGTAGGAAGATATTATTAACATTTCTAATTCTAAAGGAAATTTTTAGAGAAAATAACAAGTTGTTGAAACAATGGAAAGTTATTGAAGCAGTAATGAAAAGGGTAGACAACTCTGAAATGACCTTTAATAACCACAGAACTTTACAAAGATACAATAAAATTGAAAACATTTTCCAATTTCAAGATAGCATGACATACAAAAGAGATCGATGAGGTATTTTAAATAACTTCCAAAAAAATTAGTAAATACAGAGCCAGGATTCATTCTAGTGTAACATTTTAGCATGATCAACTAGTGTGACTTTTCATGTCAATGAAAAATGGCACTATGCCCTTCTTACTCAGTAAAAATTTCAGAAATGTGTGTAAGAAAATCAAAGAAGTTATAAGCAAGCTGTCTATAAAGCCACAGATTCTCTATAGTTTATAAATTTTTTAAATAATTATTTTTTAAATTTTACTCATTATTTTTATTATTTTTAATATATTCAATCACTGTATATCATCATAACTTAAAAAGTGAATTTTCCCAGCATGAAGATACTATATATTGGGACCAGCTGTTAGAGTAATGGCTAATTAGTAAATACAGAGCCAGGATTCATTCTAGTGTAACATTTTAGCATGATCAACTAGTGTGACTTTTCATGTCAATGAAAAATGGCACTATGCCCTTCTTACTCAGTAAAAATTTCAGAAATGTGTGTAAGAAAATCAAAGAAGTTATAAGCAAGCTGTCTATAAAGCCACAGATTCTCTATAGTTTATAAATTTTTTAAATAATTATTTTTTAAATTTTACTCATTATTTTCATTATTTTTAATATATTCAATCACTGTATATCATCATAACTTAAAAAGTGAATTTTCCCAGCATGAAGATACTATATATTGGGACCAGCTGTTAGAGTAATGGCTAAATCCC
>NW_006159448.1:3419409-3485724 GCF_000334495.1 Tupaia belangeri chinensis | reverse complement strand
ACCCTATATTGAAAACTTCTCAAAAAAAAAAAAGATACTATATATTAACCCAGTTAAAGATATCATCATACACATTATTATCTACAGATGATATTCCACTTTTTTTTAGAATGAGTATTTTTAAATTTATTTACATTTGATCACATGTCTTTACAATGTACATTTTTTCCCGCACAAATACCATGCATGTCACTCAAAACAAAGATATTAATATATACATTATCATCAGCAAATACCTTCTCATTTTTTGACAAGTATGCATAATTTTACTTGTTTTTTCCTTCCCCTTTCACCTCTCTCCCTTCTATATTATTTTTTTCATATTTTATTGGTTCACAAAAGATTTTACATTAAAAATATGGACAGTGACAAGTGCACTGTAATTTTCTTCTGAAACATTTTTCTCTCTCTTCATCCCTCCTTTTACTAAACTTATTTGCCAAAAAAAGTAAGTTAATCTCAATTTGGCCTGTCATTTGCACAAAGCCCCATAATAATTCAAAAGCCCCGTAATAATTCAACCTCTGATGCAAGGCAAAGTATACTATTGTATTATTGAAATTATGCAAATAATCATTCAGTCACAAAATAAGAATGATCAGAAATATTTTCCAATTGCAAAGGGGTCAGGATGGCAGAAAAGTTTCTGTTTCATTTTTTAAAAAAATTTTTAAACAAATTGCTGAACCTATCAACCACTAAAAAGAAAACTAAAATCCTTAAATCTGGAAGACAAAGCATAGAAGAAAATCAGCTATGCTTTGTACAAAAGTCGTAGAATTCTATTTCACCAGTTCAGTCTCATATAATCTCTCTTTTGTTGAATTTGCAGTGCTACTGTGGTCTAATCTTTCCATTAAAATCCTGGACGTTAACATTCAACATCGTTATTGATATTTGTGAACTTGTCTCCACCATTAAGTTGGCCTTTTTCTTGGTCATTTTTTTGTCCTTTTTTTTTTTTTTTTTTTTTTTTTTTTTTTTTTTTGTTTGTCTTTAGTTTCTGGTAGAGCACTCCCTTCAGAACTTCCCCAAGAGCTTGTCTGGTGTTGGTAAATTCTTTCAGGCTTTGTTTATCTGAGAATTTTTCGGACTTTTCTTCCCATAGGAAGGATAATCTTGCCAGGTATGGTATTCTTGGTTGAAATTGTTTTCCACTTTACACTTTGAACATATATTTCCATTCCTTCCTAACTTACATTGTTTCTGATAAGAGATCTGATGTTAACCTGATGGGATATCTCTTGAAAGTAATTTGACATTTCTCTCTTGCTGCTTTGGAGTCCCTTACATGTTTTGCTTTTTTCCCCACTTGATTCCCTTCCTCTTATCCTTATACAATTGTTCTCCATACTTCTATATCTTCCAGTCTTTCAGTTTCTGCTATAGTGCGGACATTCGATTTATACTTAAATTAGGACATACAATCTCTCTTATTTTAATATGCTATAGGGCATGTGTGCTCACCAGAGAGAGACAGAGGGAAGGAAAGAGAAGAGGGAACGTGAGAAAGCAAACCCCCATTTCTGCAACTTGAACCTTGGTTGGCCATGTGGGAGTCCAGCACCTTAACCACCATGCCGCCTATTGGCCCCATAGACTATAGATCTTTAAATGAGACATCAAAGATTGCTTCCATCAAAATCACCACATCATTCATAGTTAACACTCTTACGTTTTCAAGAAGATTTAATTGTGAGCTCTAAATATAAGGAACATCAGAAAATGCTGTAGAACTATAAATAAGCACACTTTCAACTTTCCATGTTGCAGTGAAAAATATGAGCTCTAGGGTGTACTCATGCTTATGGAGGTCTTGCTTAGTTCTATAAAAATAGATCTTTGACACAGTAAATTGCTTGGCCCAGATGCAGTGGCACATGCTGACAGAATGCTGTGTTCTGCAGGCAGGGACCTCGTAGAATGTCAGGTTTGATTCCCAGTGTAACATACAGGCTGACTGTGATAGTGTGTACCTGTAATCCCAGCAACTTGGGAGCCTGACACAGGAGGATCACAACAATTACAAAAGAAGGAAGAAAAATAGAAAATTGCTTTATAATATAGCTTTGTTAATTGGGTAGGCTTATGACTAATTGATGAGTTTGTGACTAATTGCTAGATTAATCTGTTGATGAATTTAGGATTAATTATTCTAAAATAATAAATAGCTCTGAGACAGCTACAGAAACTATTTTCCAATCGATATATTAGCTTTCTGTTACATTATCCTAATTTGAGTATATGAAACATCAAGCACCGTTTTCCTCTGTATTGTTGAAGGATAACATCTTCACAAATGTCTTTGTCAGAAGCCATAGAAGTATGCTATGAGCACATTCAAACTCTCAAGCCTATTGGTGTCACAGGTTTCATATGTGGATAACATTTGAAACTACAGAATATGATATAAAAAACATATAAATGACTCTCCTATTCTCAGGTTCTTTCCAATTAGCTTGCCACAGTACCCTAAAGTCCCAGTGTTTGGAGCTAATTTCTTTAGCTTTGAGCAGGAAGCTCAAACAGATTTTATAAATAAAGTATCTAGCTGTTGTCAATACTAACAATAGTCTCATTCACTTTACATTTTGAGTAAGGGAAGAATATAGCTGAACAATAAAAGTATCATTAAATACTCTGAGACATTTAAAGTGGTCCTGCACTACTTAAGCTCCTGAAGGCATTGATTTATTACAGAGGAGTAGAGTAGTTGATGTCTATGAAGGTGGTTTTGAATTAGCAACATAAGATGCTAGGTCATGTTTTGTAAATTCTATTTATTAGGTAGTCAGAAAAGTCATGACATATTTTTCTATTTTTCTTGTTTTTTAATTTTTTTGTTTTTCTATGGAGAATGTGTCATGACTTTTCTAACAACCCAATAATAATAAAAGGAATAGACTACATTTTAAAGAAATTCAGTACTGTTATTAAATACAATCAAGTGAAATTATTCTTTTGGGGACATTTGTGGTTATATAAATTGCAATTGTTGCTTGATATTGTTAGATAAATATAATAGTACTTTATATGTGCATACTCAGAAAGAAGTAGAAAGAGAATTATAAAATGAAAGCATCTTAGTGCTTTCTAAAATGAAAAACCAAGAAATCAAATGTCTTAATTCATGCTGTTTGTTTTATAAATCTTTCTGCTGTGAAGGAAGATGGATTTTTAATAATCTCTTTCAAATGAGATACATAACTGCTTCCTTCCCTTCTCTCTTCCAGTGGATGCTTGTTTTTATTTATTTATTTATTTATTTTTATAGGTGGTTTCTTATAAATTAACTAGGTAATGTCCTTAATGGAATTGCACATTATGAACAGATAATGGCCTCCCAATAAAATATGCATGTCAAATCTTACTAAAGTAATGAGAGAAAGTATACTTGGAACCAAAAGAAAAATGTTTATTTTTAAAATGTTAGACCATTACAGTTATTCAGTCACAACCTTTAATTTCATTAATGCCAAACCTATTATACCAAAGAAGTCACTCTTTAAAACAGAAAATAATTAGTATGACCTACCAAAACCCATGTTCACAGTGGGAGATATGTACACTGTTCTCAAAATTTAGATTTCAAGGAACTGTGCAAAAAAGCACTAACCCACAAAAAAGCTCATTTAAAAAAATGTTAGCTATTATATACTTAGAGCATAGTAAAAGAAAAGAGATTCTTATTTTTTCCTGTTTTCTGAATCTGTGACTTTTGGATGTTTAGTTTCTATTTCTTAAAAGTGACCTAAGAGAATCATGGTCTTAATAATTCAGTGATAGCCTAATAATATTGAAGAAGCAGTTAGGTCATTTGACTGAAATGGAAAGTGCTTTTGGTTCTATTTGTATTTATAATGGGCTAGCTCCATATTTTATATAACCAAACCTAATAATAAATGAAAATTTAAATAAATTATCTATGCTATGATGTATAAGGCAGTTTTCAATCAAATGATCTATTTTTAGGGTTTTTTTTCAGTAAATAAGCTTTCAACTATTATCTTGAGTTCTGCCAAATTGCTATTCTAGACATAAAGCAGTGAGGATTTTTAAAAATATCTGTTGCTATTCATATACCAGTGGAAATATTGTGTCAAATATTTGAATAAGTAATGTAGCTTAAATTATACCCTTTTAAATGGCTCTAAATGAGAAAGAAACTATGAATAAAATTATAGTTGTATCATTTCTAGAACTTATAAAAGGATGGGACAGAATGTACCATGAGTAGATATAGAAAATAAACCCTAAGTATTTTCAAAAGACCATTTCACATCCATCAATCTCTCTTTACATTTTCATATATTTGGTTGGTTGTTTCATGGAGTGAAGAGTCCATTGGCCAACTAGAGAAAGCAGAGATTGTCACCACTCACTTAGAAGGCACATTGTTATGTATTATTTTAGTGTTCCTTGTCATCCACATGCAGGATAGTCATAGTGCCTGTTTTAAACATATCACACTTTCCTATGACATTTCTTGAAATGAGATATTGAAATTTATATCAACAAAACTCTTCCAAATAAAATTTCAGTTCACTGCTTTGATCTGGGGACAACTTATTTAGAATCTTAGAACTAGAACTAATTTTTTATATGTTTACTTAGGAAGAGCAAAGAAAAATATCCTGAATTAGAAAGTTCTGATGCTTGTGAGTTCTCTCCTGATCTTTCTCTACATCATCCAAGACCCTTGGTGCGTCCTTTATGCTGCTGCTTAGTAAGAATGCACGCTATATAAGCTGTCTGAGTCACAGTTCTGTCATCTCTGTGAGTGTCGCATACGTAAAAAGGTTATGCTAGTATAAAAGGCAACTGCCTAAGAGCCTGGCCCAGAATAGGGGCTTTTATAAGTAGTAGTAATAATGATGATGATGAGAAGGAGACTGTTCCCTCATTTATTCCTCAGTTCAGGAAATCTAATTGCAAGCATACTCAGTGCTAGGCTTTGTGCTAATTACCAGAGTTACAAAGGAGAATGCAACAGGTAAGACCACTGTTCTCCTGGAGCTTACACTGTTACCATTCATGACGTTTGAAGAAAACAGTTCATTAGCAAAGTGTTCGTGTAACACAATGTGTACTTAACCACAGTCTGAAATTTTGGTGAATGTGAGGTGTACACAATATATTGGCAGTGATGGCATTTAGACATAATTGGAAGCAGCTTGTTCTGATAACAATATTATTAATATATTTATACATTAATATTTTATATAGATACATGACAATATAAATATATCAGACATAAACTAAGAATTAGTCTCATGATGGAAAAATGAAATAAGTCATCCTTCCTGTGTAGTAGTTCCAATTCCATGTCTTTCAGGATAGTTGAACACTCAAAATGGGTCCCAAATTCTACATAATGAGAAGGCATGCTAAAGACTTTGCCACCAATCAGGGCACAAATATTAGGTAGTCAGGAAAGTCAGGACATATTAAGACTTCATGACTTTACTGATGACTCAATATTTACAAGAGTTTCTGTGTTGCCAGAAATCAACATACTATTTTGTGGATGGGGCCATTGTAGACTCAGAAAACTGAAGAGAGAAGAGATACACACAAATATGTCTCTGAGGGAATAAAAAGGATTTCATGTGGAGCTCTACGCGAGGTTCTGACATGGTCTTTGTTAAAATATGCAGATCTCTTGGTGATAGTGCACAATGGAGCCACGCATGGGTGAACTCCCGACAGAACCTTGCCCCTAATATTTCTTTCATCATACATGTTTCATCCTGCTGCCAAACAACTTGAACATATTGGCTTTTGAAGTTTCTTTCTGTCTGCCTTTTATGAGTAGACAAAAATAGATGTCATGTGAAAAATTAAGCAATTTTACATTATACTGCCTTTCAGACTCAGGCATTTATATAGTGTGGGTAGCACAGTATATTTTATTTACTTTTTCAAATACATGAACCTTCCATGAAATAAATAATTCGCTCCTAAGAGCCTCATTCCTTTATTAAGTATGCTGTTTTTCATCCCTTTATTTCCCATGTTGTATTCCATCACTTATTAGCAAACCCTATGAATTTTTCTTTCCTTAAACTAAGTACGTGTTCCTACTTCATTCGTGATAGTGTTTGCTTTGAAAACTTCGATAATGTGCTTCTGTCATCTCGGTATCCCTACTAAAGTAGGTGATGCCCTTACTTCTTCTTGCATATCATTTTCCTATCAGCAATTTTTATAGGTTGCCAGTATAGATAGATACATAATTTAACAAATACGGAGTTTTTACCATGTGTCAGGTATTCTCTGAAGCACTGTGGCTACTGTGTTTATTCTTCACTCAAAAAAAACCAAAAACCTTAGAAATATCAGGGAAAAGAATAAAACTTTTCTGTGTTCTTTAAGAATTATTGAAATATAAATCTCGAGGGTGAGCAGATGGCACAGCAGTTTATATGTGGCCGGACACCCACGTGGCCAACTGCGGTCTGAGTCCTGGACCCAGTGGCTTAAAAATCACTTTAGACACATGTGTGTACATCCCCAAGATCCCAGGAAGAAAGTAAAGTGAAGAGAAGGGATTACAGCATGGCCATCCCCCAGGGTGGTGATTTCTCGCTTTCCCTCTTTCTCTCTCCCTCTCTCTCTCTCTCTTCCCTCCACCCCCAGTGAGCATACACACCCTAAGGCAAAAACCTGTTAATACATATATAAAGTTTGAGTTATTGGAATATTGTATGGCAGTTTAATCAATCAGAATATATAATTATAACTTTGATAATGCCAAATTTTAACAACTATGTAAACAACTCTAATTCTGCTTATGCAAGCATTCAACTGTGTGTCAAGACTATTCTAGGTTCTAGGGAAATACTGAGATATTGAACAGGCAAATAAAACCTATTTTTATGGAGTTCATGTTGAAGGCAGATGGCAAACCATTAAAAAATAGGACATCAGAATATGAAATGTCAGGGCATATGTGTGTATGTGTAACCGGCCTTTATTAACATTACTGAGAACGTTTCAAGAAAGACATGAAGAAAGTAAGGGATATTATGTATATATATACACACACATACATACATATGTGATCATCTGGAGGATAATCCAAGCAAAAAGATCAAATATGAATAGAGGTTTCTGAGGCAGGAATGTTTCTGGCAGTTGGTGGAAGACCAGTGAATCCTGTGTGACAGGTGGAGAATGATGAGGAACAGAACAAAACATGAACTCAGGGCCAGCACGTGGCCTGGTGGTGGAGGCAGCTGGATCCCACAGGCTCACTGGGCTGGACTGTGCAATTCGAGTCACTGGACCCAGAAGCTTGAAAAACATGCTGGGTGCATGTGCATGTGTGCCCAAATCCCAAGAGGACAATGGAGGAGAAGGCATTGTGGGGTGGTCATCCCCCTGTGTTGTAATTCTGTCTCCAATGAGCACACACATGTTATTTTAAAAACTAATTCAAAAACTTAAAAAGAGAGAGAGAGATGAAATCAGGAAGTAACAAAGGCAGATTAAATTAGGTGTTTTTTTTAGGTATTAATGAGGACTTACCATCTGTTAGATGGTAAGCCACTGTGGAAAAATGTAAGACATAGCCACTATCTAAATAAGATTCTTTGGCTTTTGTGTTGAGGAAAGTCTACAGGGAATGAAGACAGAACCAAGGCCGGAACATGAATATTCAGATAATAGAGGTGAGAGATGACATAATTGCTTGGCTCAGGGTGATAATAACAGAAAAACTGAAAAGTAGATATCATTTGGATTTTTTGCAGGTGCGTATGACGAGAGGGTATGCACAGTTAGAGAAGGAGGATTTTCAAGTATGCTAACATGGTTCTGACCTGAGCAACTGGAAGAATGACATTGCCACCAATAGGTGGAAAGGACTGGTATATGACTGGCTTGGGAGAGATGATCAGAAATCCAGATGTGGACACATCATGATAAATGTCAAGGAGGGAGCTAGATGTAGATATCGGTAATTCATGGAGTAGTCCAGACAGGATACAGACCGAGTAATCAACGGCATTTAGGTAATCTTCAAAACCTAGAGACAATATGAAGTCACATAGGGAGTGATTATAGGTAAAAAAGAGAAAATGTCCAAACACCAAAATTAGGAAATAAATTATCCATTAGGACCTTCAAATGGGAAGGTAAGAGGGAAACTCAGCTGAATTTTTCAAGAGGAAAAGAAAGATCAACTGTTTCTTTGGTGTTCATAAGTCAAATAAATGGACACTAAGAAGTGACCAATAGATTTATGAGTATGGAGATCATTTTTGACCTTGGAAACTGGGGAGCACAAATCTATATTTTTAGCACATTATGTGGGTTCCTCTTAAGATATACATGATACTTATTAATATAAAATTTGTAACACTAGTATATTCGGGTGTCAGAAACGTCCCAACATACTTTTGCATAGAAAAACACAGCATGACTTTTCTGACAACCCAATAATAGTAATTTTTGGGGCAGGCAGGTGGTGTGGTGGTTAAGGTTGCTGGAACTCCCACATGGCTGACTGTGGTTTGAGTCCTGGACCTGGTGGCTTGGTTTCTCACTTTCCCACTCTCTCTCATGCTGGTCAAAGTAAAATAAATAAATAATGTTAAATAAAATAATTCTTTAAAAATAATAATATTCCTCTAATAATAATAACAATTATTACACTACATTAATTAAAACCTTTTCTAAATAAGATTGTTTACAGAGTGGTTGATTTTTTTTTCTTGATTATTTTTAGAACCATGTAACAGACTTTAATAAAAATTATTTCAAATGTCAGTGTCTATCTTCATGTGATGCTGTATTTTACTGACTTATGGAAATTCCGAAGTGTGCCTAATAGAGAAGACAATGCATTTGGTTCCTAGCTTATATTAGAGATACAAATATCAGACAAGGTGTAACAGTGATATTATGAGGTTATGGGAAGGTTAATGCTATGTAGGCAGATGGTGAATTGCAAATTCAGCCTGTTGTCACAATAATGAATATGTGAATAGGATAAAAATTAAAGAAAGATTTCCTTCACATACACACATGCAGATTTATTAAGAGTTCTGTCATAATAGTTTTCTTCACAAAAGATTGATTATTATGTCTCCATTCATCAGTTATTACAGGAAATAACATTTTTTATTGTATTTAGTACATCTTTTTTCTTTTCTTTCACGAGAAAGAGAGAGAAGAGAAAGGGGAAGAGAAAAAGAAAAAAAGGGAGAGAAAGAGAGGCAGAAATGGATATATTATTGTCAGGGTCTCATGTTGTAATTGCCTGCCCTGTCTTCCTTGTTAGCTAGATTTACTGCACCCAGCATGTTCAAGTTGGCCCAGGAACCGAACCCTCACATTCCTTGCTGTTTTCAGCCTCCCAAGTGGTTGCAATATCTGTGCTCCACCATGACTAGGCTCTATTTAGTGTATCTTTAACAATTAGGAAGCAACGGTTGAAACATTTCATCTGAAGAAAATTTTCTGTCTCAAGTATGGTTTCCAATTTATTATTCTAAGTATAACCATTTGTCTCTAAGAACATATTCCAAAGTGTTTGTTACTTCTAGTCCAAAAACATAGTTTCTAGTAAGAAATTACATTTATGTTAGATTCTCTTTGAGTACTGTTTTTCCTTAATTTTGGCAATATATTTTACAGCATACAACTCCCAAATGAAATACTAAGATAGTCTCATTTATTTCAGAATGTACTCTAGTCAATATGGTCATTAGGTTTTCCGAAGAAAGATGATATTGAGACCAGGGATAATGGTTTCACCGCTGGACTCCCTCCCATGTAGTCAACCACAATTCAAATCTTAGACTCGTGGCTTAAACTCACACCAGGCACATATGTGTGCGTGCTCAAAATCCTGAGAAAAGAAGGGATTGCAGCGTGGTCACTCTCCCTGGGAAGTGATTTCTTGCTTTCTGCCTCTCTGTATCTCTGGTTAGCTCACGCACCCTATTGCAAAAATCTCTAAAAAAAAAAAAAGAAAGAAAGAAAGATGATGTTTAAAAGTCATGTATAACCAGCTATATCCCACTGCTTTGAACATTTTTTTTCCTCCAAATTTAAAGAATGCCATAAATTTTTGGCTTGTTTTCTGTTAGAGAACACAATTTGTTTTCTAAAACAACTTCCAAGGATGTACACAGTGAATCCTGGTGTACATGAGATGACTGCCAGACAAACAACTGCCCTCCAAAAGCAGCCAATTCAATAACAAACAAGTTCGAAGCTATCACTTGAAAATATTGTGGCTTATCTAAACTAGGAAGTGATTGAAAACTTGGAACAAACACCTTTTAAGTGGGAGTCATGCAGGCTCCTTTCAAAATTCAGAGACTCTTTAGGTGGCAAGGAGGTAATTATTACGGAAAAATCTGTTTTCTATTGTAGAGATTTCTCAGAACACATTTTAAGAAACAAAGAGAGGATGGCAGCTGCTTAGAACTGAGCTATGGGCAGGGTAAGTGCTAGCAGACAGAGTCATGTGGAGGGAAATGGCAATGCTGTATTTTGTAATCTTTCAGATATGTATTTTAAAAAAGTAAACGTTTATTTATCAGGTGTGTTCAGTGCTCTGGCATTGAGTGGCCTTAGAACTTAAGTCTTACTTGTTTCAGAACCAAGCAAAATACCTTTTAATGATTTTGCCAGCAGCATTTCTAGTACTCAAAATAAAGAGCTTGCAAATGTAACATGAACTTCATTTCTACTTCCTGACCTCCTAGTAACATGAATAATGTGTGTGTGTGTGTGTATATATATGCATATGCAGATACAAATACCTTTGTCTGTATACATATGAAATATACATGAGACCTATATGTGTGTTGCATACATATACATACACAAATTACATTTCTTTTTTTTTTTTTTTTTTAGAGAGGTTTTCACTATAGAGCACGTGCGCTCACCAGACAGACAGAGAGAGACATAGAGACAGAAAGCGAGAAATCACCCCGCAGGGGGGATGGTCCCGCGGCAATCCCTTCTCCTCCATTCTCCTCTCGGAATCTAGGGCACGCACGCACACGGACCCGGCGTGAGTTTTAAGCCACCGGGTTCGGGGCGCAAACCACAGTGGACTACATGGGAGTCCAGCGACATAGCCATTACGCTAACTGCTGGTTCCCACAAATTACCTTTCTTATAACTTGATCCTAAAGCCATTAAGTAGTATGAATTCTACACCTTCTCTGATTAAGGTATATCTAAAAAAAGTGCACCTAAGAAAAGTTCATCCAATTAGTCAATACAAAAATAGATCTGAATTCAAATTGAGTTATATATATATTAATATTCCATAAATTCATGAGTTTTCTTTAGTAGAAATTAATGTTTTAATAATCTAAAAATGAGGGTGGCGTGGTCATTAAGGCGCTGGACTCCCAGATAGCTGACCATGGTTTGAGTCCTGGACCTGGTGACTGTCTTTCTCACTTTGTCTCTCTCTGACCAAATTAAAAATAAAATAAAATAATTAAAAAAATAATAATCCAAGGATTATATATATGATACATTTATATATCTAAAATGGCCTATAAGGAAATATACAAAGTAACATAAATTTTATAAAGACTCATTTTTAAAATGAGACAAAAATATTCCAAAATTGCTTTATAACATATTAAAACAATTACATTGATATAAAACAGAAAAATTACATTTTTGTATTTCCTATATTACATGCTATAATAAGTAATGTATAATATAATACATGTTTTCCTAGTATCAATTTTTGTACAATTATATTTTTCCATGCCAAACATGTCAAATAAATATTTTGAGCCCCTATTGAGTAATGGACATATGTATAGGTGCATAGGAAATAGAACATCTAGGGAAAGGCACAGTGATGGGAGACACCTTAAACAGGTTTTTTACACAGATAATTACTGACTGCTGGAAAGGTTCTGCCCTGGAGTTGTGAAGAGTGCTGGATATAAACAATAAGAGCTATCTAACTGGAGAACTCTACTAGTCTGGAATAATAGTAGGCTCTATTGTAGAAATGCCATTAGTGGATGACAAGTGAACGAAGCTCTTTTTCATCTCAGGGCTTCCCACAAACAAGCTCTCTCCCTTCAGCGTACATAGCACCACAACCTCCTATTGCATCTTCTGCTCCACCCTAACCACTGGCCTCCTCCTCAACATACACGCACTCAGTCACTGATTATTTTCCAGCCCTCCACAGCTGGCTCATAATGACTGACATAGAAATTGTTCATTTTTTTCTCCTTTAATTTACTGCATGGAAAATGGTGGATTAGAGAGGAATAAGAGTTATATTAAGAGACAAGTTAAATTATTTGTTTTAGGCAACATGAGACACAGAGTTGAAGTGAGAAAATTGAGCCTTAGAGAAGTTAATGAACTCACCCAGAGTCACACATTAGAAAGTGGTAAAACATAGAACAACAGCTTTTATCAACTTGACTGCAAGAGGACTGAATGACTGTTAAAGACAAGTAAAGGGGGACCAGCAGTTGGCATAATGGCTATATTGCTGAACTCACATGTAGTCGACCACTGTTTGAGTCCCGGACCCGGTGGCTTAAACTCATGCCAAGAGCATGTGTGTACGTGGAGGAGAAGGGATTGCAGCATGGCCATTTACCCTGGGGGGTGATTTCTCGCTTTTTGTCTCTTTGTCTCTCTCTGTCTTTCTGGTGAGCACATGCATCCTATAGCAAAAACCTCTCAAAAAAAAGAAAAAAGGACAAAAGACAGGTAAAGGAAATGTAAAAGGATATAAAAGGTGAGACATAAGTTCTAGCATGAGTGACTAGATGAACGTGCCATCTACCCATGTGAGAACACTGTTAGCAACATGGCATTTGACAGGTGATATGAACGGAACATCAGACTGTGGGTGGATATATCTGACTGGCTGGTTATTAAAAGTTATTTGCCATTGGTATACAGATGGTAAGTAAAACTCTGGAAATAAATAAGATCATGTGGGAGTGAGTGTTGAAATAGTGAAGATGGAGTCAGTGGTTCTCAAATTTCACCACATATCAGAATCAGTCAAAGGGTTTGTTAAAACACAGACTTATGGGGGCCAATAAATGGCATTGTGGTTAAAAGTGTTGGACTCCCACATGGCTGACCACAGTTAGAGTCCCAGACCCGGCAGCTTGAAACCCTCACCAGCCATGCATGCATGTGTGCCCAAAAACCCAAGAGGAGAATGGAGAAGAAGGGATTGTGGCATGGTCATTCCCCCAGGGGGTGATTTTTTCACTTTGTGTCCATTTCTCTGGCAAGTACACACAACCTATAGTAAAAAACTCTCAAACAAACAAAACAGAGCTAAGCAAACTAGCAAAAACGCAGAAAACATGCACAAAAAAGCCACAGACTTATGAACCTCACCCTCTGTGTTTCTGACTCAGTAAATTTGGGGTGTTTGTGTGTTGAAGTCATCTCTTAATAGCTTGCACACTCAGATTATGAATTCCTTCCCAATACTCTTTCAGGGAAGTAAGGTTGGTAGTTTAAAATTGGCCATCTTAGAAATATTTGCTTCATGAAAATCTGCAAATGCTGTGTTTTCAGAAACCTGGTTTACCAGCACATCACAGGTTAGGCTAAGACCTGAGAGTCTGCCTTTCTAGCAGATTTGAAGATTAGACTGATGCCATCCAGAGACTGTCTTTTGAACACTAATAGATTAGAGGAACATTTCTTAGCAGTAGTGAGAAATACTTCTAATTTCTTAAACCAGCTAGCAATCTTCAACTTTTTTTAAGGAATTATTTTAGTTAATTTTATTCATTCTTTCATTATTTTAATTTTACCAGAGGGAGACACAGAGAGAAAGAGAGAGAAGGAGAGAGAGAGAGAAAGTGAGAAAGCAAGCCACCAGGTCCAGAACTCGAACCATGGTCAGCCATAAGGGAGTATCCAGCACCTTAACCATCAACCTACCTACTGGTCAAAGTGATCCTAAGCTTTTGAAAAGTAGAGACAGTATAGGAGAGCATGGGTAAAAGGGAGTGGGAAGGAGGGGGTTAGGAAAAAAGTTTCAGCAGACACAAAAATGAAAAGTTATTTGTTGATGATAATATACATGGTAATATCTTTGACTTAACTAATATGCACTGTATTCATGCTTGGAAAAACCATGTTGTATACTGTAAGAGGTACAGTGATTAAATGTAAATTTTAAAAATGTACAAAAAGTAAATAATGATTTTTTTAATGATGAAAAATGTAAATGATAAAAGCAGATAACAAACCACACACACATACAAATTCTCTAAGGTTAAGAGCTATTATTTTCACTGCTCTTTCTGTCAATGCACCAGTGGAGATGAAAACCTCCCTGTGGGTTGGAAAAGTACACTAATCCCCAAAACAAGCTGTTTTTTTTTTAAAAAAAAAGAATTATTTTATGTAACTTCATTTATTTATTTAAATTTGACTAGAGAGGGACAGAGTGTGTGTGTGTGTGTGTGTGTGTGTGTGTGTGTGTGAGAGAGAGAGAGAGAGAGAGAGAGGGAGAGAGAGAAGGCAAGCCACCAGGTCCGGGACTAGAACTGCAGTCGGTCATGTGGGATTCCAGGACCCTGGAGGAGAATGGAGGAGAAGGGATTGTGACATGGCCATCTCCCCTGGGGGGTGATTTCTCGCTTTCTGTCTCTCTGTCTCTCTCTGTGTTTCTGGCAAGTTCACGCGCCCTATGGCAAAATCCTCTCAAAAAAAAAATAGATTTACTTATAATGGTAAAAGGCTTATGTCAAACCTCCTGTAAAATACTGTTGACTTTCCTTGATTCTGTGGTTTAAGTAGAATAAGACATATAACCTTAAACTGCTGTGTGTTATTTTTTTCATTGTAAATTCGTTTATTCATTGTCCTTCAGTTCTCAGAATCCCCAATTTTTTTTTTGTATTTTATAGGAAAATTATTTTCCCCTTTTAATTTACTAGAGAGCACATGCACTCAGAGAGAATCAGAGAGACAGAGAAAGTGAGAAAGCACCCCCAAGGGAGGAAGACCACGCCACCACAATCCCTTCTCCTCTCAGAATTTTGGACACACACAGGTGCCCAGAGTGTTCCTTAAAGCAGGCAGTCTGAGACTCTAACTGGCCGTTCAACAATGTGGGATCCAGATGCTCTAAGCACTTCACCAGCTGGCTCTGGAAAACTGTTTCTTAAGAGACTTCTAATAATGAGCTTTTTCTCTCAATAAATGAATAGGAAATTCATCCAGACCAAATGTGAATTGCAACATTATAAGGTGGTGCCCAGAGTGTTTCTTAAAGCAGGCAGTCTGAGACTCTAACTGGCCGTTCAACAATGTGGGATCCAGATGCTCTAAGCACTTCACCAGCTGGCTCTGGAAAACTGTTTCTTAAGAGACTTCTAATAATGAGCTTTTTCTCTCAATAAATGAATAGGAAATTCATCCAGACCAAATGTGAATTGCAACATTATAAGGTTAAGCAAGTGAACGGGATGGTAGAAATAATATATTTAGTAGTCAAGTATGTTGTTTATTAAATTGTGCATTTTTTCTTGCTCTCAATTATCTAAAGGAGAAAAAAAAAACTTTAGTTGCTTTAAAGATATTGGAAATATAAAGAAAAGTGTGTATTGAATAATTGAGAGAAAATTTCAGTTTATGCAATGATAGAATTTTTTTTTAAGGGGAGGAGAGTTTCGAAGTGGCTATAGAGCCAGTCCAGTACACTCCTTGTATACAGGGAGCTGGATTCCACATGGCCAACTATGGTTAGAATCCTGAGCCAGCAGCTTTGAAAATATGCTAAGTGTGGTGTGTGTGTGTGGGGGGGTGGGGTGGGGAGGGCGTTTCCCAAATTCTAACAAAATTGAAAAATGGAGAAAAAAATTATTACAATGTGACCATACCCAATTGAGGGGTTCTTTCTCTCTCTCTTATGAGTGTACATACCCTCTGACAATTAAAAAGAGAGGGAGAAAAGGGGAGAGGACCATAATGGAAAGTTGGTTGATCATCTCTTAAATTGTTTGGCATTCATTACCCCAAATGAATCCCCACAAGGGTGATTACATCTCTCCAGGTAGACATACATTTATCAAAGTAAATAATAATATACAAAATCTCAGTCCCAATTATTAATTTGCAAAACCTAATATTCTACAACCTATTATGGAATGCTAGTGTCTACATGACTATTTTTCTGGCTAGAGGTAAACTGGAAAATCACAGCTTAGTCAGTAAATCATCATTAGCAAACAAAGATGGAACCATTTGAGTGTGTTGAATAAGTAGTGTGTCCAATTGTAACAGCTTGCTTTTTATCCCTATTATAATATTGTTATCTCCTGTAACAATTACTGATCATTGCCATGTTTCCTTGAGTTAGTTAGTGTGCCTCAGGATGTAAGTAGACCATATGAACAAAGGTTAAGAGTGTAGACTCTAAAAAGTCTGACGATATAGTTTTGAATATGGCTATGTAATTATAGAACACCATTTTTTTAAAATGAAGAATCCACCTCACTGGGTTTTTACAGGCATTATATGAGAATATTCCTGTAAAGTGCTTAGAATAGTGCCAGTCACATAATAGGTTCTCAGTGGTAGGTAGGTACAGTTTACTCTATTATCTCATTTAATCTTCACAGTAAACCTTATTACCATAACTGTTCTTAGCACAATTTTACAGATAAGGAAAACGAAATTTATAAATGCAGTACTTTGAAATTTCACGGGAAGTGACAGAACCAAGATTTGAACTTCACTTTTGTGTAGGTCTAACATCACAAGATAATCAAAAGGAATCCATGATCTAGAATCCTAAGTACTGGCAACAATAACAATGTATAAGTAAAAGTAGTCTCCAGTTCTCCCTGTCTCAAGTCCTGAATCTTTATGCTTTAACATTTTCATCATCATTTAATTTTTATCTAATTACTCTTGTGTATATGACCCAAATGAGGCATTACTAAAAGAGTAAGAAATGACACCTGGGAATGAAAACAAAACAAAAATTATGTCTTGCCAATAATTACCATTATAAATGTTTTCATCGATCTTATTTGTAATTTATTTGAAATACTCTAAATAATTTAAAAATCTACCTTACCTTCTAAAGAGGCTAAATCTAATTTAATTTATTTTATGATTATCATTCTTAAGAATATTGTAATTTATTATTGCAATGTGATATAATTATAAATCTAGCATATTGCTTTAGCATAATATAGGTGCTTAATAGATATTTGATTGTATTTTTTATGATTAGAGTGGGATTCTAAAAATAATAAATTAATACCCTATATATTTATCAAATGTGTTAACCACTTATAAGCATTTTCAAGGAATGTTGGTTTTATGAAATGAATTATAATGTTCTTTAGGGAATCCTATATATAATTGAAAAACTATTTTATGCAAGAGATTTTGATTCCTATTAAATTTTGGCTAATTCTATCACTTCAAAATTAGACCTCATTCTACAGACTTCATTTCTTCATCCATAAAATGAAATAATTGAATTAAATACTCTCTGAATCTCAATCCACTTCTAAAATTTGCTTTTATTCCAAATGTTTAGGGAGGAAAATTCTCTACACCAAATTGCCACTAAACTTTTAAGATCACTTCTGCAGCATCAGTCTTTGATAAGTCTTCCCTTTCATGGAAGTATGAATGTCCTAGAAGTATAAATATTATGTCCTAGAAGTATAAATATTATCACCTGATGATTTAAGAGACTCGCAAATTCTACAGGAGATTCTGAAATAGACAGCGTCATACTAGAATCCCAGCAGGGTCTGTGACAAATATGGATTTAACAATGAGCAATCTTATCTTTCCAACAGTCCATAGGAAATGTACAGATTGTTTTTTTGTTTTTGTTTTTTTTTTTGAGAGGTTTTTGCTATAGGGCGCATGCGCTCGCCAGACAGACAGAGAGAGACTGAAAGCGAGAAATCACCTCCCGGGGGAATGGCCACACCGCAATCCCTTCTCCTCCATTCTCTTGGGATCTTGGACACCCACGCACATGCACCCGGCATGAGTTTAAGCCACCAGGTGCGGGACTTGAACCACGGTGGACTACATGGGAGTCCAGCGACATAGCCATTATGATAACTGCTGGTCCTGGAAATGAACAGATCCTGAAACATGACACAGTTTCTTATTGTTAAATCTATACACAATTGTAGCTAAAAGTAATAAGCGCTCATGTAATTGTGTAGTAACTTTCTTGAGAACGAATGCTAAGATCAACTATGTCTCTCTTCCTCTGTGTTTAATGCAACTGTGTGGCCAAATACAATGCAATGCTGTCAAGATTAAGGGAGGGCTAAGGGAAAGAAAATGGAAAGGTCTTAGCACACACAGTTTTTTTTAATTTAAAATTCATTTAATTGTTCCATGAACAAGAAAGAGAGAGAGCAAAAGAAATAGCACCTCCAAAAGGGTTTGATACCATGATCTATCCCCTGCCTCAGCCAGTCCTCAGGTCATAGCCACATGAATGTCCAGAATACTCAGGCAGATCTCTGGAAGTGAACCTGGAACCTTCACATGTGGGTCAGCCTCACAGGGCATCATGTTTCACTACTGCCTTACCTACGATCTTGTATGAAACACTTTAATGTCCCCTGATTCTCCCACATACCCTCACCTCATAAACCATAAGCGCTGAGACATCTTCATTGCTTCAAGTTGGTGTTAATTCTCCCACCTGGGCTCATCACTTCATCCCTCTAAAGTTCCTGAAGGCCTTTCTCTAGGCTGGTCACAATTTATAACAGGCAAGTTAGATACATTAATTAACTTTCATATTTTAATCCAATCATTCATTTATCAGATTTCTGCTATGAGTGAAATATCTTCATAGGTGCCACCATTCAACAGGAAACAAATAATCACTTCTGTTTCCATGGAACTTATCATTTAGTGGGTAAGACAAGCTACTGAGAAAAAGATGGATAAATATATTGTTATTTATATTAACTACTATGAGGAAAGACATAATGAGTTTCATGAAATATTCTAACAGGAAGAAGATGAAAGATGGATAGATGGATGGATAAATGGATGGATGATAAATAGGCAGACAGGTAGATATAAAAAGTTCAAAGTTATTTCACTGGGGAATTAATCTGAAAGATAAGGAGAAGTTGGATAGCTGCAGTGCAATGGGAATATTAATTCCAGGAATGAGCACATTTTTACAAGATATAAAAACCTAGTATAAGTGGAACTTAGTGAAAAATTTAAAAATAGGCTGGAGGTAAAGCTGAAGAAGGAAGAGTAAGTCATGTCATTTTGTTATCTGAAAACCTAAATCTATGTCCAGTGAGAGGATTTTAAGCAGGGAGTTAACATAATTACATTCACATTGAAAAAAAAAAGTTTACTGTACTTACTCTTTGGGGGAGTAATTGGAAGGGGCAATAACTGGGAGTTTAGCATGTTCCCCCAAAATAATGAGGGTAACTTTGAGTGAACTGGATCCACAGGAACTAGATAGACATAAAGGGATTTAAATTATAAAAATTATATTATTGAGTTAAAATTGACAAAAGTGATTGTGGGGGTATAAAAGAAAAGAATCAAGGATAAATGTCCTGTTTTTGACATGGTAGTGTCATTTTTCTGACATGGTTAGATAGAATTGCCATTTATTGAGAGAGGTTTAAAATACAAGTGGAGATGAATGGGCTGGGGGATTTAGGGAGATCAAAAGATCTGTTTTGAACATGTTAACTGGGAGATGGTTGTGAGACAAACTCATCGAGGTGACAACCTGTCAGTTAAACCTGTCTTTCTCCCACATCTTTATTCTGAGTTCCTTGCATGGGCATCTAAGAGTCAACAGCATAGAGTTGGTGAAAACTGCGAGACTGGACAGGCTCACCTGGAAATGAAGTATGAAATGCACCAGTGATGACCTACAAGTGTTAAAAAAATCAGTGAGTGGGGCCAGACAACAGTATGAAAATAAAACTCAATTCTCCGTAAGGTTGACTCACATAGGAAAGTTACAGATTAACGTCAGAAGACCTCTCTGATGTTTTTTTTTTCTTTCTTTCTTTTTTTTTTTTTTTTTTTTTGAGAGAGATTTTTGCTATAGGGCATATGCATTCACCAGAGAGACAGAAAGAGAGAAATCACCCCATCCTGCGATCTCTTCTCCGTTCTCCTTCTCTAGGGACTTTGGGAACACAAGCACATGCACCCAGCATGAATTTAAGCCACCAGATCTGGGATTGAGCTGTGGTTGACTACATGGGAGTCCAGCCATGTAACCATTACACCATCTGCTGGTCCCCAGGGGCCTCTCTGAGTACGCTGGTCATGCATACCATGATCCAGGGCTGGTTGGGGTTGAGGATGGTTCATGGAATCAAGACCCTGTTAGGGGTTCAGTCTCACTCTCTTTTACTCGTGGAAGAAATAAAAAAAACTTTTATAAAGAAGATAGGGAAAGGAGCTGAAGTCTACAAAGAAAACAGCAAGAAGCCAGAAGAAAACCAGGAAAGCAGAAAAAAGTGTTCAAGGAAGACACGGTCAACTGTTATATGACATTAAAAATTCAAGTAGATGATGGATTTTTCTAAAGAATAAAGAACTTGTCCCAATTAAGAAGTATAAAAATATTTTGAGTGATATTAGGAATACCAACTGCCATTCAAGTAGTCAATGAAAGTTATTTTTCATTTAGATGACACTCCTCTGGGGAAAGAATAGGAAGGTGACAATTTCACTTTTAGTGAAAAGTATGATGCTTGAAAATAATATATTTAGGAACCAGCAGATAGTGTAATGGTTATGTTGCTGGACTCTCACATAGATTAGCCTGGTTCAAATCCTGGACCTGGTGGCTTAAAACTCACAACAGATACGTGTGTGTGCGCCCAAAATCCTGAGAGGAGAACAGAAGAGAAGGGATTGCCATATGGCCATCATCCTGGGGGCTGATTTTTTACTTTCTATATTTCTCTCTTTTTCTGTGTCTCTGTGAGTACAGGCAACCTATAGCAAAAATCTCTCTGATTAAATATCGAAAAATATTTAATATAAATTTTTCTCAGTAGGCACTTCTAAAACTAAATTATTTAAAGAAATTTTAAAAAAATAGGGCTAGCAGGTGACTTGTTGGTTAAGGTGCTGGATTCCCACATGGCCATCCATGGTTTGAGTCCCAGATCCATTGGTGGAAAACTCATGCAGGGCACACGTCAGTGCATACCCAAATCCTAGGAGAAGGGAATGTGATGTGGCCACTCCTCCTGTGGTGACGGTAGGGAATGATTTCTCATTTTCCCTCTCAGTCTCTCTTGCCAACACTTGTGCCTTATGGAAAAAAAAAAGAAAAAAAAAAGAAAAAAAAAAAAGAAAGAAAGAAAAAAGAAAAAAAACTTAAAAATATGGTTTATCCTTTTGTGTTCTAAGATTGACTTTTTCATTATACTAATAATGTCAATACTTTTTATGATAATTTGTAACTCTATAATTTATGTACATTAATTATGTGTAACATTCTTTCATATACTATTGTCATATTGCCTGTATGTATTTGTATCTTAAAATTATTATCATCTAGACAGCGTGTTCTCTGGGCCCAAGCACTGGTTCTGGCTTATTCACCAGTTTATCTCCAGTGACCTGTATAGTTTCTAATACTGTTCATGCCCTTAAGATATCAATCAATACTCATAATCACTTTACCTTCAATTTTACAACTGATATGAGGATTTTATATAATTTGTATAATTTTGTTTATGTCAAGAAATTGGGGACCTTGTTTACTGATTGATTATTGTTAGGCATACTTAAATAAATAGATTACATGACAATGACTACTAAGTAGAAAATGAACATAGCTACAAGGCAACTGGCAAATATATTTTCATTACAATGTCAATAATTGCCCAAATTAAGTATCCTTCAAGTCTTTTTCCATGTTTAACTCATATACTCCCCCAACAATGCTTTGAGATTGGTATTATTATTATTCCAAATTTGCACCTAACAGACATAAATTACAAATATTGGGTCTTCAGAAAAGTCAGGACATATTTTTCGATGTTTGTGAATGCAAAGATGTGTCATGGCTTTTCCTATGACCTAATAGCTTATGTCACCTGCCCTACGTCACTTATCTATTGAGTAAAGAGCAAGAACACAAACCCAGACATTCAGGCTTCTATAATTTAGCTCCTTGCCACTACTTTGTGCTGTTTTATGGTAGTCATAATGAGCCGTTTTAGTTGGAAAACATTTTTATTATCCATTTATTCTTATTACAGAATTGACAAAACAATAACCAGTCAGCTGTGGTGAAAATAATCTTATTCAGAAATCATTATCAATTCTGTTTTCAGTTAAAGCTCTCTCAAGTTAACAAAATATCTTATTCATTCTTGGGGTTAACTTATTTCCTTCCTGAATCAAAATATGTCCGACCTAGAAACTGCAGATTAGCTTTTGTGTCTTTCCAGCCATAAAGTCTACTACTTTGGGGAGATAAATATTTACCTCTAATGCAATCTGATTTAAGAGCAAATTGGAGAATCAAAGCTACAATTAGCCATATAGACACAACTGCTTAATTCAAAGAGAAAAGTAAATAAGTTGGAATGGAAAGGGAGAAGAGTGTTTGATTTGATTATCCTCATTAGTACAGGATTGGCATTCTCACCTTTTTGCTTTGCGATATCTGTGGCTTCATTTCCGTAATAGTCTACATCTGTAAGAAAAATGTTTGACAATACATCATTTACAAGAAAAGGACAAATTTCTTTTTCTTAGACATTTTGACTCATTTATCTAGGCTTTTTTTTTTTTTAGCAATAACTTTCATGTAAATTTTATACTGTAAATTTAGTCTATTATTTTTGTGAGAGATTTTTGCTATAGAGCATGTGTGCTCGCCAGAAAGACAGAGAGAGACAGAGAGACAGAAAGCGAGAAATCACCCCCCAGGGAGGATGGCCACACTGCAATCCTTTCTCCTCCATTCTCCTTTCGGGATCTTGGGCAAGCACACACATGTGCCCAGCATAAGTTTAAGCCACCAGGTCCGGGACACGAACCATGGTCAACTACATGGAAGTCCAGCAACATAGCCATTATGCTAACTGCTGATTCCAATTTAATCTATTATTTTTAAAAAAATACAGGCTGAGACCACATTGGAGGCCAGAGTTTAATTTCTAGCTCCCCCTAAATACTGGTGACCTCCCCTGCAAAAAACACACCAGGTATTGTGGCATGGGCCTGTTAGTCCCTGCTACTCAGGAAGCTGAAGAAGGATTGTGCACAATGAGACACACACACACACACACACACATACACACACAGTCAAAAAAAAAAAGCTTGTAATATTTTATAGCACTTTAGTGTGTTTCTTACCTTTTTACTCTATTTTTAAATCAAATTGGTTGCTTTTACATTAGAATCTAACTTCCTAAGTCATGTATGAATCTTCATATTTTTTAAAAATCTTTATTCCAATTTGAGTTTATTTTAGTACATGGGGAGAGATAAAGGTTTAATTACATTCTTCTGCATCTAGTTTTCCCCAGTTCCACTTCTTAAAGAGACAGTCATCTGTCCATCACTGTTTGCAGAACTTCTGTCAGGGATTAGTTGACTATGAGTCTGTGAATTTATTACTGGATTCTCTATTCTGCTGCACTGCTCTGTCTGTGTTATTGAATGTCGGTACCATTCTGCTTTGATTGCTCTAGCTCTTTAGAATTTTGAGTCCTCATATTATACTTTTCCTAAACAAAATATTATTCTTGATTTTTTTTTAATTTTTTTAATTTAAAAAATGTTTTCTCATCATATCCCTGCTGGAGTATCCAGAAGATCCTAACAATGCCATGGTGAACAGCAAGGACAGTGTCTCCAACTTCATAGAGCTTAAAAATCTAATGAAGTGATAAGTACATGAATGTGTATACATATATGATTTCTAATAGTGACAAGAACCATGGCAAAAATGCAATAGGTGACTTAGGCACTGAGGGATGTGAGGTACTTGGGAGACAGTGCTCAGGGCAATTTCTATGTGAGTCCAGTGTAGCGCCACCTCCTCTTTGAGTAGGGGAGGTGGGCATGCTGGGAAAAGGAACAACTGCATGGCTGGTTTTGTTTAATTAATCCTAGCTCACACTTTTTAAACTGCACAAAATACTGCTGTGTCAATATTTAAAGCAACAACAAAAAATGTGGTTGTTTCAGGAACACACTGTGTGGTATGCGTGCTAATTTTTTTCCCGCGATGCACTGACATTTCTTAATTAGTCTCCTCATGAGTAGTCATGTATGGCGATTACTGAAGGCTCAGCAGTGCATTGTTCTTCCAAAGCCTTAGAGAACAATAACACTGACAGTTCAGGGCTTTAGTGTCCAGCACACGTTTCCTCTCTCTTCATTACCCCAGCTAATTACTCTGGCCAGTGGTTATTGTGCAGTTCCTCTCACTTTCCATAACCCACACAGCCCTATACTGTCAGTGAAATTTACAGTGATAGCGTAAGGTTCTCTTGCTCACATGGTTTTCCAGTAGTTATTTAAAGGCACCACCTCGTTTTATCATAATCAGCTTCTGAATCCCCTTTACAAAGGGTGATAGCCAAGTTTTAGATTAATGGATATATAACAATGCCACTTTTTTTTAAAGAGAGTTTTCTTGTTTCATTTTTGTTTGTTTTTGTTTTTGTTTTTGTTTTTGTAAGGCATGCACAATTTGCTGGAGAGACAGAGATCAACAGAGACAGAAAACAAGAAATCACCCTCCCCAGGGGAATGGCCACCCTGCAATCCCTTCTCCTCCATCTTCCTCTTGGGATTTTGGGCATGCACGCAAACATGCCTTGCATGAATTTTAAGGCACCTGGTCCTGGACTCAAACTGCAGTTGACTACATGGGAGTCCAGTGATGTAACCTTTAGGCCATCTGCTGATCCCGCCACTAATTCTTTTTTTTTTTTTTTTTGGGGAGGTTTTTGCTATAGGACCCCTGCACTTGCCAAAAAAAAAAGGGGAGACAGAGAGACAGGGGGACAGAAAGACAGAGAGAGACAGAGAGACAGAGTGAGAAATCACCCCCCAGGGGGTTGGCCACACCACAATCCCTCCTCCTCCATTCTCCTCTCTGGATCTTAGGCACACACGCACACATGCCCGGCTTGAGTTTAAGCCACCAAGTCTGGGACTCAAACCGAAGTCAACTGCATGGAAATCCAGCGACATAGCCATTACACTAACTTCTGGTCCTGCACCTTTAATTCTTAAGAAAAAGGAATCATCTGTTTTTTCTAGAAAATATAATTTCTGTAATAAAATAGAACAGAATCTTTTTTTGTTAATGTCAAGTTGATATACTGAAGGAGATCATTTTGGGTATATACCTATTAATGGCAAAGTACTTAGCAGATTTGGTTAAATTAAAAAAAAAAAAAGTTGTCCAAAGCAATTTGGTATCAGGGAAAAATGATATACTAGTTAAATTTGTGTTTATTGAGTTGTTGATAAAGTCATGACATATTTTTCTGTTTTTCTATGCAAAAATGCACCCTAACTTTTCCAACAACCCAATAGTTATCAATTTATTTTATTATCAGTTAGGTAAGCACAGTGTACAGTCTCAAAGTTGGATAACATATGGTTGACCAAAACAGTTTGGCTTCATGGCAAAATGATATAGTAATCAAATTTGTTTTTTATTTATTGATTTATTTTATTACCAGATAGATAATCTCAGTGTATAGTCTCAAGGTTGGATAACATAAAACTGTGTCATCTTTAAAATAGAAAAATATAGTTTTTAAGATAAAATTTAAAGAAACACATTAATTATGTTTGAAACATATTCTTTGATGGAGTTGCTATATTCTATGCAAATCTGAACTAAATCTACTCATCAACTGGCATAAAACAAGAGTTACCTTTTAAAAAACTTTTTATTTTATTTAATTTCGTTGAGCAATGTGTGGGTACTTTACCTAATTTACCTTTTTAAGCTTCACAGCACCTCTATGATTTGGATGCTAAAATCATGCACGTTTCTTAGGAAAACAGGCTCAGAAAGCGTGAAGCGTGTGTAACGTGCACAGGTCTTACAGGGTAACAGCATGTGGCCAAGTTGAGATCTGACCCCAAATGTGTATAAAATCAGAGTCTGAGCTCCTAACCTACACACATCTCCTGATGCATATCAGAAGCAAAGCAGTTCTCATATGATTGACTCATTTTCATATTTTGAATTAAAAATTGTTTTATCCTCTATATTTTGTAACTGTCATTTCCATTCTGGTTGAAGTTATCTCTGGGTGTAGGTTGTTCTAGAATTGAAGATATTTACATTTTAAGTGTATTAAAATCTATTTACAATGAGGTCATTAGAAAATAACTTAAAGAAAATCCTTCTGCATTATTTAGGATGAAAAAAGTGGTGGAAAATTAATATTTAATATTGTTTCTCACTTATTAATAGTATTCAGTAACTGTCTTTTGTACACCTGGGAATGAAAAGGCATCAAGCAGCATTAATTGAAATACAAAAAACAAGGTCCCCTTTTCTTTAAATCTACAGTTATCAGCAGATATAAAGTTCTAAGAAAGATAAGTAATTTTTGCTAAATCATGGTAAATTTTTAATTACATTGCATGCTTGTTTATAATATCCTTTTAAAATTATTTTATTTATTCATTCATTTAATTTTAATTTGACGGAAGAGAGAGAGAGAGGAAGTGAGAAAAACCATGGTCAGCCATCTGGAAGTGTCCAGCGCTCCAATCACCACACCACTTGTTGATCCCCTGGTTATGATATCTTATGGATAAAAATATAGGATCAGGGTCAGCAGGTGACATAGTTGTTAAGGCACTAGATTCCCACATTGCTCTTCCATGATTTGCGTCCTGGACCTGGTTGCTTGAAGCTCATGCTGGGTGCATGTGCATGTGTATCCAAAATCCCAGGAGGAGAAGGGAGAAGGGATTGCAGCGTGGCCATCCCCCTTGGGGGATGATTTCTCACTAGCTCTTTCTGTCTCTCTAGTGAGCACATGCACCCTCTGGGAAAAACAAACAAACAAACAAACAAACAATCATAGGATAAATTTTAAAGCATTTTATATATAAATATATTTACATATTTATATTAAAAACATCACTGTAAGAATGAATTTAGTTCAAAATATAAATCAGCTGAAAATTAGATTACAGTCCTTCATAAAAATAAACTTAAATGCTGTTGATTTATTTTTATTAAGGAATAATTATGTAATACCTATTATTTACTTTTTCTGAGCATGGGGGGTGGGGGCTATGTCAGCTATTCAAGACAAATTCCAATCACCTTATAGAATTTGCAGTTCGAACTGAGAATCAATACCTATGAAAAGGGAAAATTGGTTCAGTATCAAAATAATGATAATGACAACATGGCCTATAGAAGTTGAGAGCATGATCCCTGAGAATTAGATTGATCTGTGGATCTTGTTTGAATAATTTGAACTGGGTGAAGAGAAAGAAGTGAAAACTAAGCATATTTCAAGTATGGTGAATTATGAGAATAAGACTCTCCTGCTAGTCTGTATTTTCCCTATGGAAAATTAGTGAGTGAGCATGAACAGGATAGGTAAGTAAGGCAGGGGCTTTGAAAGCAGGTCAATAGTTTGGGAATTTATGTTTGCATTACATGTGTTTTTCTGTGTTGCTCTAATATCCTGAAGCAGAAACAGATTCTGGGATATTTTACAAGGTCAATTAAGATTTGAAAAACTGAGACACAAAAAGAGAGATGCAGGTAGGCATCAGGTATAGAATCAGAGACCAGGATGCCAGGAGCATCATTTTTCTCCTTTATCTCTCCTCATTTCTTCATCTCTTCTCATAATAGTGATTTCAATACTTTGTCCAATATGGAAAAGATGGGAACTGACTCCTCCTGAGTTTTACATATTAGTTTCAGACTGTGTTTGCCCTCAGTCAAGATTTCAAAATATTTACAAATTTTGAATTTTGATTATATCAAGTCAAGCAAGCTATCATACCCATTTCTGACTGATCAGCTTGTCCAGGTGGTATGTGTGTACTAATAAAGGCACTCTCCTAGGGTATTAGGCCAGTTTGATTTGTAATGTTTAAGTCTTCTATATTCTATATTTATTTATTTCTTCCTTCAGTGATAGATGGAAATACAGAAAGAGAAAGACAGTACTCCCAACAGGGTTTGACAACAGCTCTTGCACCTTTTGTTCTCTGGTTAGATATCTGAATTTTTTTTTTTTCCTGTTAAGAGTTAGATTATTCTCATTCTTATGAATAGTCTTAAGCTTTGTTTCTGGGGTTTCATTAAGTTATTTGAAAAGTAACTTTCATATCTTGCTTTAAGGCTTTGTTAGACATGATTGGAACTTCATTTACTTTAGGATTAATTGTCCCCCATTTCTGAGGAGATACTGTTCTTCTTTTTTTAACTGACGCTTCCTATATTGCAAAGTTCTCTACTCTGGTATTGGAAACAGAAACTATTCACATCTTCATAAAAATCAAGCACTGTTCCCTGTAATACTTTTCAATAAGTTTTACTTGGGCTTCAGACCAATGTGTTAATCAGTGTTCTAATGAATCTTCAAAGAGGGGCACTCTGCAGTTCTCTGGATTCTCTGTGTGCATCTTTATCATCTCTCTACATTCCCTTGTGAACTCCAGTCACCTTTTCTTCTCCAGGCTCCTGGCTTCATCTACTCAATACAGGGAGATTGCTTGTTTCTACTTTGGTTCCCTCTCCCTACACTGTGGTTTGAAAACTTACTCTAAATAGTAAGATGCAGCTATCTTAATGTTCATCTCGTGGGGAAACTTTCACTTCATTGCCTAAAATAAGTGTCTTGAGTCTATTGCTCAATTGTTTTCCAGCCTATTGTTATCCACATTTTTAGCTGTTGTTTGAGAGAGTAAGTCAAGATGTTCCTCTATCTTGACCAGAAGCCTAGAATTAAGGTGAGTTTTATTTTATTTTTTTTAATTTATTTTATACATTCGATCAGTATACACCACTTACCTTGTCAGAAAATTTACCCACCATGAATACACTTCAAACCAGTCCAGTTCAGGATACTATACACGTTGTCATTGAGATGAGTTTTTATCATTGGTAATATCTAGGTTTCAAATTTTTAGAACAAATAAAATTCTGAAGTAATGTTTGTTTAGCCAAATTTTTCTTTTGATAAATACATTGTGAAATGCGTTATGTTGAATACTATGAGAGATGAAAAGTCACTTAATAAGCAGTCTCTTTCCTTGTGGAGTATGCAGCCATGATTATCCATCGCCTTTGTTCACAAGCATGCCCACATGTTCCCAAACTCTGTTGTTCAGTAAGGTGGGGGAGAAACATCTTCTAAGTGTGGTCTATTATCCTATGAGTGACATTAAACAAGTACTTCAGTATTTCTGAGCCTCAGTGTCTTTATGGAGGAATATCTGAAGCACTAGAGATTCATCAACTCTATCCTACCTTCAGAATGTTTAAAAAATTTAGAAATGAAGGCACAGCACACACGAACAAATGAAAGTTTCAGTTAGAAGTTGAAGCTCATACAATAGCTTTGATCTCTTAAAATTTAAACACGGTTATTCACGATGCGGCTTTGTTTCTATCTTGTTGTTTCATCTCTTCATATCAATTATCTTTCCTATCATTTTAGCATTACATTTGAAATAGCCCACTGAGCTTTGTTCTAAGTTCAAAGTGGTATTCAATCACTTTTCACTAATGTTCCTATGACCTCTTAATGGGGTACTGACAATGAAAATAATGCCATTTAAATAATGAAAGAGATGTAGACTGATATAGGTATATAATTGGTGAACCCATTGACTGGCAGTTCTGGGTTCTACTTAAGTGCATTGAGTAGTTATGTCATGCTGATACATAGAGCTGACTGAATAATAGAATTGGCAATTTATGAGCTAAATATACTGCCATAATAATGAATATAATGAGCATACTATTCCTAAATCAAATAAAAACTAGTTTTCAGAGGTTGCATTATCTCTTTTAGGATAATATATTATCTTGAGGTACCATAGAGCCTACTTCTCTTGAGAATGAAATAGGTTTATGAAGTGCTGGAAGTAAACAGAACATACCCTTCCCTATCATTTGATGGATAAAAAACAAGGAGTCTAGAAAGATAAAGTATTTTACCAACCTGATAGGGATAGCAACAAAACTAGAACATAGGACTTATTTCTAAACCACTCTTCTAGGAAACCATACCATCACAAACCTAAAGATGGCAAAAAGAGACACATGAAGACCAAGTGTGATTTCACAGTCATTTCATATGCCCTGAAGGGAACAAAAAGAAGAACAAAGAATTAGAGAGTTAAGTTAGCTCTAGAGGTGGCAGATGGATCAGATATTTATTCAAGTTTTGAAGGGTCGTTCTGGCAGAGACATTAGTCATACCACACTTAGGCATGCCTATTGCCTGCCACCTTGTTCTCACTTACCATGACACCATGAAGTTTTTTGTTCAAGTTTGCTTTGCTCTGAGTTTACCCAGTCTCCAAAGAAAAGAAGGAAACAACATTAAATATATGAAATTTGGACAACAAATATTACCTTATTTTTTCATCATTATATGATAAGATACTATAATTGGACTGCTTATGTATTTTGCCCCCAATATTTTGCCCCAAAACATTGTAATATATTAAACAGTTGGAAACACAGCAGCACTCTCAGGTTCATTGGTAAAGTATAGACGCATGCAAAGTGAAAACCAAGCTTTGCACCAGAAAACAACCTCACATTGCCTTTGCCAATTCATGTGTCTGTAGGTATTTGTAGTAGAGTCTTTTAAATATATTTGTTTTCATAACTCATAGATAAGACACCATTACTTTGTGCTGTGAATCTATAATTTAGAAAATTTAAACATAGATTCTACCCTCTAAGTATATACAGTCTATAGGGAAAATTAAATTTTACTATATGAAAAATGGACTATCTTGAGTGTTATAAGAAATACCACACTCTCGGGGCCAGCAAGTGGCATGGTGGTTAAAGGCGCTGGACTCCCACATGGCCGACCACGGTTCAAGTCTCGGACCTGGTGGCTTGCTTTCTTACTTCTCTCTCTGTCTCTCTATGATCAAACTGAAAAATAATAATGATATAATAATAAATAAAGTTAAATAAAATAGTTCTTAAAAAAAAAAGAAATACCACACTCTTGGCATTTAGAGAAAAGAGGAAGTGACTCAATGGCCTCACACAGGAGATATTACCCAGAGATAAGAAGAAATGGTATGGCATGGAGCATTAACTGATGGGTTTATTGCAGAAATACAGGAAGACGGAAGATACTTAGTTTGAGTAGTAGTTCTCTAAGTCTGATGATCCCCAGATCAGCAGCCTTAGTGCCCCCTGGGAAAGTATTAGAAATGTGTGCATACTTTAAGGCACCACTCCTTATCTACTCTGATGTTTGAACCCAAAATATGTGTTCTAAGTTCTCTGGGTCATTCTGATACCCACTGAAATTTCAGAAGCACTGAGTTAGAGGATGCATCTATAATGAAGGCTACCAGACCAACAAATTATCAATTACTGGGGCAGCATGAAGAAAGCTTAAATTACCAACCTGAGGAGTTTTCAGATTATGCTGTGGATAATGCACATTTGAAGATGTTTCTCCTTGATATTAGTTTTGCTTTGTAGGAGCTAATATCATCATTAGTCTTCCTGAGAAATATTAATGTAATAAGGTGTTATAAGAGGAGTGAGAACAGAGGTAAAATACAGATGGGGCTAAGGAAACTTGAAGTAGTCTCCACAAGAAGGGAAAAACTAGGGACCAGCAGTTAGCGTAATGGCTATGTTGCTGGACTCCCACGTAGTCGACTGCGGTTTGAGTCCCGGACCCAGCGGCTTAAACTCATGCCGGGCGCATGTGCGTGCATGCCCAAGATCCCGAGAGGAGAATGGAGGAGAAGGGATTGTGGTGTGGCCATCCCCCTTGGGGGGTGATTTCTCACTCTCTGTCTGTCTGGCGAGCGCACACGTCCTATAGCAAAAACCTCTCTATAAAACAAAAAAAAAAGGTAAAAACTAGAATTAGGGTGTTGAAAGCAGCAATGGAGAGAAGTAAATAGATTCAAGTGATATTTCATTTGCTTCAATGAATGGACAGAAGAGGAATTTCAGAGCTTCTAATCAACTGTATTTGGCCTTTAATTGAAGAGGAAGGGTGAGGAGGAAGATGAATGCATTTCTGGAAATTCAGAGGGTGATGGATGGTGCCATGGATTGAGATAAGGATGTTAAGGAAAGACACTGTTTTGGGGAGGAATACAAGATTTCTTTTGAACATGTACATTTTTAGGTGTTTATGACATGTTCCAGGAGAAATAGCCAATATAGATCTGGAAATTCAGTTCTGTCTTTTAATATAAGATTGTCAAACTGTACTGTCCCTCTTTGCTTGAGATCACCCACAGCTGTTCAGATATTAACCTGGGGATCGTTAGTAGCTCAGTAAAGTTGTGTTTGGTTTTAACTGTAAGCTATTGGCCCATGCTGGTATAGATATGTTATTCCCCTAACATCTTGCTCAGTTCTCACTTGTAGCTTTTGTAAGACATTTTTTTAGTCATCCCATTAATACCATTGGCATCTCTTCCTTGGCAGAGCGTGCATCTGCATAAACTGGATAGCAGATCTGGCTTCCTATGGCCATGAGTGCCAGCAATCCCTAAGCCAAGGTTGGTTGTAGCTTGGATTGCTCAGGGGACCTTTCCTTAACTGATTTGCTACTTCTTACCTACCTCTGATGAGCTGTAATTTTATACCACCAAATAGAGTTTTGAATTTATTCTGTGACAACTAGTAGGCAAAAAGTTATTGAGCTGTTACGGCATTACCCTTTTCTTGTCAACAGTAGGTCAGTTGCTCTACAAAGGGAAAGGGAAATATTATGCAGCACAAAGTTACTTTCGAAGTTTAATAGTTCAAACTCGTGGCAAACTTACGGTGTCGAAGTCAATTATTCTCTGATTTGAGTTAACAGTTATTAATATAGTTACTATTATGCTTCTCCTATAATTTCTTTTGCTTTTATATTATAAAATCTAGCAAATCTAGAATAACTAGATACAAAATATATGCATAGTTTAATAAATTTTTTCTGAAGAGGTTTTTACTATAAGTCACGTGCACTCACCAGAAAGGCAGATACAGAGAGACAGAAAGCAAGAAATCAGCCCTCCAGGGGAGATGGCCACACCGCAATCCCTTGTCCTCCATTCTCCTCTTGGGATCTTGGTCATGCACCCACACAGGCCCGGTGTGAGTTTTGAGCCACCGGGTCCGGGATGCAAACCGCGGTTGACTACATGGGAGTCCAGTGACATAGCCATTATGCTAACTGCTGGTCCCACTATGCATTTCTTCTAAGCTATTAATTGGGTCTGCAGGTTCAGTCAGATTCAGTTGTATTGCTTTGTGTTGTTTTTGAGGGGCTTTTTGCAAGGTCAGAGTTCCTGTTATTCAATGTATCTTTTGCCATTTTTTGGGGGGATTAAGTTTTTCTTTTATGCTATTGGGCACATGCACTCACCAGAGAGACAGAGAGAAAGAGAGTGAGAAGTCACCTACTAGGGAGGATGGCCACCCCATAATCTCTTCTCCTCCATTCTCCTCTAGGGGTTTTGGGCATGCATGCATGCACATACACACACACACACACACACAACAGCGTAATTTTTGTCACTGGGTCCAGGACTTGAATGGCGAAGTTGGCCATGTGGGATTTAGCCACCTTAACCTCCACACCATCTGCTGGCCTTTTTCCCCCCATTATTCACCATAACATCTGATTGCTGCTCCTTTTGTGATGGTAGCAGTCATTGATGCTCAAATCTCTTGATTCTTCATGGGTTAACAAATGGTGGTACTCTAACTCATTCATGTTTTTCTTCATGTATTAGCTAAAATATTTAAAAAGGAATTTTCCCATTCTACTCTTCTGTAACCCAGGGTCTCCCTTAGCCCAGAATATCTTTCTGAATGCCAATTCTACCTGCTGTCACTTACCACCCCAGTCAACCCTTCCTTTTTGATTAATATTTCTCAAACTTAACTCTAAATGCTCCCCTACTTAAAATATTTCAGTGATCTCTTTGCTTCACATTTTCACATTCACAAGGAAGAAAACAGAGTGTTTTAAGGCAGTTCACATTTATTGTTGAACACTCAAGTCTGCCAACTCTGTCTTTGTTCTTTTTAGCTTGTAATCCCATTACTCACAAAGTTTTTATAAATTCCAATCAAACTGTGTTGCTCACTATCTTCTAAATGTATCTCAGTCATACAGTTTTAGAGCCTCTGTTCATGCACCCCCTCTGTCTTCAAATCTCTTCCTTTCTGTCTTTTCTGTGGAAGTTTTAGGTTGACCTATGTTTGATTCAATTGTTATCAACTCTGCTTACTTTTCTTCCTTCCTTCCTTCTTTCCTTCCTTCCTTCCTTCCTTCCTTCCTTCCTTCCTTTCTTTTTCTTTCTTTCTTTTTATTTTTTAAGAGAGTTTTTGCCTTTGGGCACATGCACTCACCAGAGAGAGAGAGAGAGAAAGAGAAACTGGGAGAGAAAGTGAGAAATCACCCCTTGGGGAGATAGCCATACCGTAATTCCTTCTCCTCCATTCTCCTCCCAGGATCTTGGGCATGTATGCACATGCGCTCAGCATGATGTTCAAGCCACTGGGTCCTAGACTTGAATTGCTGTTGGCCATGTGGGAGTCCAGCAGTGTAACCGATGTAGCCGCTATGCCATCTGCTGGCCTCTACCTACATTTCTTAATCTGATGTAATGTTTTCTTTTTGGAACCCTGGATCACTTTATATTTCATTATATGGTGATCACAATATTTTGTCATGTCCTTTGAAGTTTCTTTTATTAAAATTTATTTACTTTTATTTTTCATGTGAAAGAGACATTGAGACAGTCATACCCAGGTCTTCACACTGTGATCTATCTCTCCGTTTCATAGGCACGCATGCCCAGTGCACAGGCAGGTTTCAGAATGCAAGCTCAGGGATCTTTCTCCTGGAATCTTTCTCACTGGGTTCAGTGTGTCACTGCTGCCTCACTACCTGGCCCCAATTTTAGTCATTTTCATGCTTATTTCTCTTTATGATATGCATCTCTTAGTCACTCTATTTTATATTTTTCAATCATCTTTTACATAATCTAAGAGGTACTGAGCAGTTTATATTATTATAAAAATCAAATATACGTATTTCTTAATTTCATTTATTGTTTGTTGTTTGAATCATTCTTAATTAATTTTATTTATAATTTTATTTTGTTATATTTATTCTTTTGAAGATGATTGATTTTCATTAGAATCTAAGTTGTCAACAGAAAAGTTTATCCAATTAGCTTTCATCTAATTGTTGGAAGAGATGATGTTATTCTGCCCTTAGTGCCCATAAAAATGCAAATCAAAATTGCATCGATGACAGTATATATTAAAGAAAAGGTAATTACAAGCTAGTGTACAATTTTTAAAATATTTAATTTACTTCCATATTTATATATCCTCATCGTTTTTGAGATACATAGTCAAATGCTATCCATTGATTTGCTATTTCCTGCTATTCTAAGCACTGTGCTGGGAACTTTTATATACATTAGTCACTAAAATTTCACAGTAACGCTGTGAGGTTGCTATTATTATTTTCCTCACAGAATAAGAAGAGTGTTTCAAACAGCACAGGTAATGTGCCTAAATTTATAACAATACTGATTGGTAAATGGAGATTTGAGCACAGGACTTTTAGTTTTAAATTATTCCTGTACATAACTACCTTTTTCCTCCAAATTACAAACAATATTTGTATTAGTAAGTCACATGTTTTCAAATCATATAGTTAAAAAGACATAAAATTATTTTGCTGTTCATCTGTTTTCTACGTTAATAATAGAAAGGCCTGTATACGTTGGTATATATAGGTTTGAAGAAATACTTATGTTGTTAAATGTTGGGTTTTCTTTTCTTTCTTTCTTTCTTTCTTTCTTTCTTTCTTTCTTTCTTTCTCTTTCTTCCTCTTTCTTTCTTCCTTTCTTCTTTTTTTCTTTTCCTTCGTTCTTTTCTTTCTTTCTTCCTTTCTTTCTTTTTCTTTCTTTTTAGGGATTTTTGGATTTTCACCAGAGAGATAGAAGCAAGAAAGCACCTTCCAGGGGGAATGGCCATGCCACAACCCATTCTCCATTCTCCTCTCTGGATTTTGAGCATGCATGCACATGCATCTGGTATGACTTTCAAGCCACTAGGTCTGGGGTTTGAATCAGAGTCGATCACACAGGAGTCTAGCCCCTTAATCACTACACTACCTGCTGGTTCCAGTGTTGGGTTTTTAATATTCATCTTTGTTAACTTCATCCTCAATGTGACATGAGGTATTCTAGAGCAGAGATACATTAGTTATTACTTATATAATACTGATAGTTATTATTTATATAATAATAGAGTTAGCCCCTGTTCTAGTTCTTATCATTGAAACGACATGGTATATAAAATCCAGTTGAGAAATTCTCTTACAAAAATATCCACATACTCCATAAAGGAGGGAGGAACAGAGAAAAATAGATTTTTAGCTATTTGTTTGCAGAGTAATGGCAGCTGTTCCCCTCCTTCCTGAAAGGAACGCGAAAACTCCACTCTGCGGAGACAAAATGGAAGAAATCGTGGGTTTTTTTACTCTAACCCTGGATCTTCTCCAGAAGCCAGATTTCTCCTTATACTTTGTATATCTGGCTTTTATGACCAAGGGATGTCTTCATCTTTAATTCACTTTGGTATTTCTATACCATCATAGTTCAGATTCAAAATCAACTGATAACCATTATTCAACTGTTTTCTGCTATACCAAGTCTTGGGCTTCATTCACCTTGAAATATAAGTAGGGAACTAGAACTCCAGTCTTCTAGCCCATGGAGAATTTAACCTCACCTGTACACATTGGGCTCTCTCAGGGAGATAAAAGGTTTATTATCCTTTGGAACAGAGCAATTGACTTGATAAAAATGCTATAGATCTAATCCTCATAGAATGTGAGACGCAAAAATTTTCTCAGGGAAATTAAGGCAGATATTCTCTATCTTTATATTGTGTACATTTCCATGTGTCAGAAGGTTGTAGCTTTTTACGGGAATACTGAGAAATTTAGGGACAGTTTATTTTCTCATATAATTTTCTGTGGCTACTCTAATAATTTGCCACAAACCAGTGGCTTAAAACAAATAAAATTTAATCTCTTATGGTTCTGGAGGCCAGAAATGTAAAATAAAAATTACTGGGTAAAAATAGAGGTGATGTAGTGGTTCTGATGCTGGACTCCCACATGGCTGACCATGGTTTGAGTCCCAGACTCAGTAAATTGAAACTCACTTGTGTGCATGTGCGCCCAAAGTCCCAAGAGAAGAATGAAAGAGAAGAGATTGTGGCATAGCCCTCTCCCCACCAGGGGTGGGGGGATGATTTATTACTTTCTCCTCTCTTTCTCTCTCTCTCTCTCTCTGTCTCTGTGTGTGTGTGTGTGTGTGTGTGTGTGTGTGTCTCCAGTGAGCACACATTCCCTAGAGCAAAAAATCTCTCTAAAATATAGTAAATTTATGGAATTCAGGGATCAGAATAAAGATATATTTGGGGGGAGATAGTTCTTAGCCTGATACATTCCACAATAGAAAATAATTAATATCATTTATTTTTGTTGATGTTGTGGTTATCGTAAGATTTGCTGTTATGACCAAAATAGTTTCAGAAGCAGTGGTTTTCCTCCACTATTGCCATTTCTTAATTTGGACCAGAATTAAGTCTTTCCTGGGTTACTACTGCAACAACTTCCAAACCTGTCTTTCAATCCCATAGCCTTAAATTTGTCCAATTTCTCCCCCTAAAGTGATCTTTAAAAATAGAAATTCGATCAGAAATCATCTGTCAATTCAAAAGCTTGGCGTGGCTCTCCACAGTTTAAAATCTGCCCCTCCAGTATTATCTTTTGTTACTTCAGTCCTCCTGCTCGAATCATGAATGTGCCCCTCTTACATATTGCTGGGCCTTTCTCTCTGCTCTCCTGACTGAAATACGTCTCCCTCTCCACACATCTTCACCTTTCAGATGTCTACTTTGTCCTTCAAGACTGAGTTCAAGCACCTGTTCGTTACGAAGCTTTTCATAAACATTCTCAGCAGGGTTCTCTGCCTGTGTGTTTTCTCTGGCATTAGCCACACTTACCTTCAAATTCCAGTTTCACCTCTTACTAATTGTGAAATGATGGGCAACTCATTGAAATTGCGTAGCTTCTATATTCGAAAAATGGGGTTAATTATAGTACCTAATTCACTAGCTTAAGGATGAAATAAGATAGTGTATGTAAAGCACTTAGCAGGATATGTAACGGTATATGAGGGGATTTCCAAAAGTTTGTGGAAACAAAAGAGAATTAAAGCACTAGTTTAATTTGGTGTTAACAACTTTGCAATCTATGCATAGTTTACTTATTATATTCCTTTCCATGAACTTTCTGAAGATACCTTGCATAATACATGCTTTTTTTCCTACCATCTATCTATAATATTCCTTATTTTTATGACTTTCACAAAGACAGAAAGCCCGTTTCTTTTCTGTTTGAAATATATTTGGATGTGGGGCCTGCTACAGTGTTAGTATAGAGTATAGACTGATTACGTGGTTTTTTTTTTTTTTGGAGAGGTTTTTCACTATAGGGCACGTGTGCTCTTCAGAGAGACAGAGAGATAGAAAGCAAGAAATCATCCCCTGGGGAGGATGGCCACCCCGCAATCCCTTCTCCTCCATTCTCCTCTTGGGATCTTGGGCACACACGCACATGCTCCCGGCATGAGTTTTTAAGCCGCCGGGTCTGGGACTTGAACCGCAGTCGACTACATGGGAGTCCAGTGACATAGCCATTACCCTAACTGCTGGTCCCTATTATGTGTTTTTTGAACAGATCAGTAAAATGATTTCCCCAATAAATTGTGTTTAAGAGGAAAAAAGCCATGGCATTTTTAGTCTTCACTACAATGAAAAGAAAATATATATTAACTTCAAAAATGTTAAATTTTATTGTGTAGTCCATACAAATAACTGGTGGTTTTAAAATCAGAAGTAATGATTATCATTACCATTGCAGAGACTGCCACTAAAATTTCACATAAATAAACTATGACTTTTTTTCCCCCTAGTAGAATGTTGATGTAATATGTATTTCTTTGCACAAGTGGGAAAGGAGACAAGCCACTCACATTTTTTAGTTGTTGTTGCTTTTTGTTTCTTTAATACCAGAGGGCACATGAGAGAGAAAGAGTGAGCCCCCTGCCACTCCCACAATGACGCATGGTCAGGGTCCTGAGCACATGTGCATGTGCCTGGTATGTTTCTTAAGCCACTGAGGCCAGAATTTGAACCACTGTTGGCTGTGGTGGATCTGGCCTTCTGCTCAGCACTTAACTGCTGCACTATGGAACTAGCCTCCACATTTTCTTTTGTAGCTATTTCATTAGCATGTTTACTGAATATAAATACTATTAAAATACCAGCCTTTGCTTTTAAGTCTGTTTTAATATTTCCTTGCTTGTAAATTCTGGTTTCATTACTTACTTATTGCTATGTAGCAATATACTCCTCAACTTAAAGTCTGAAATAACCTTTTAATTTTGCTTATATTTTGTACATCAGGAATTCATGAGATGCTCAACTGATGGTTTTTCGGATCCATGTGCCATTAACTGGGGCTAGAAGATCTGCTTTCAATACGACTCACACATGTGACTTGGGCCTCTGTTCTCTGACTCTTCTCCCTCTCACATTTATTCTCACTCTCTCATCCTTTGCATATACATCTCATTTTCCTTAGGCCTGGGTATCACATCATCCTGGTCTTAGAGTACAAACTTTTCTCATAGTGTCTGGCTCCTACAGTCTGGAAGTTGAAGCTGCCAGCCAATGAAAAGCTATAACCAAAGCTAGAATGGCTTTACCACAGTCCATTGGTCCAACTGGTGATGGGACCCACCCAGATTTAACGAGAAGTAGAAATAGATTCTACTCTATCGCCTGACACAGCAATAGCAAATTTATGTTGCCCAAGAGCATGTGGCCTGAAGGACGAATATTACAGTCGTCTTTGGAATCACAGTCTGGCCATATGTTTCTAGAATCTTGCTACTGCAAGTATGATACATAGACGAACGACACAGGCATCATCTAGAAGTACTGAGGCTAACCCTACACCCACTAGAGCAGAATCTATATTGTAACAAGGTTCACTGGTGATTCACACACAAAGTTTCAGAAGCACTGTTTTAGCCGATTACACCTTCTAGTTTTCTCATGTCACAGAGACCATATATAACTTTTAAAGATGTCTTAAATGATCTCAATAAAATGTATAGATATTCATGTTATTGATTAGAAAACTTGGGCATCAAAAAATTAAATGCATAGATAAAAGTACTATTGCTGATGCATTTTTTTTCCTGTCATGGCTTTATATGTAAAACCACAGTATCTATTTTCAGATTTTATAAGAAAATCATTGTTCGAGGATATCTTCCAATTTTGCATCCTAAAGTCTAATTCACAGAATGTCAGAAAACTGAAGCCAGTGTATCTATAATCAGAGTCCGAGAGTACTAGTTACATTGACCCCATCCTTTTGCCTTCATGAAGTTAATAGTACTCAATAACAATGCTGATTAATAACTCGTTTTCAAATGGTGTCCCTGCTACCATTTATATTAGTGGATAAGTACTTTCTATTTGAATATGAACTTTTTGATTGCTGCAGCAAACCACAATGAAAGAAACTTAGGAAGCTTTTTTTCTTCTTTTTTTAAAGAAATCGCTAAGTGCCTTTAGGTAGGATTAACTGTTAATTATAAGTGTTTCGTATTTTAATAGAAGGAAAGAAAGTACTTGTGCTTTGTTCCTCATGTTGTCAAGTATATGATTATAAGCTAAACTCCCCAGATCCTCAGGTATCTCTCTTAATAAAATTGTATGGTTTAACACTTGAATCTCTCTCCCAAACCCACTTAAACACACTTACGGTTGACTGTGTCCCACGGGGAGGCTAGGAACAACATCTTTGTTCTGTTAAAGCATTTCCTATTCTTTAAAGGAAAGCAGTAGATATGCAATTATACTCCTTCCCTGGGATACAGTGCTAGGTTCCCCAGTAATATTTGCATGACAAAGATTGATATATGACTAAAATATGATTTAGATATGATAACGACTCTAATTAACATCAAATTAGCTGAACCAAAGTTTATAAGGGAAAGGCTATTGTCTATTCTCTTTGTAATTTAAAAAGTTTAGTTTCTAACCAACCTTATACATAAGCCCCAAATCCATCCATCATTATAAGGTCTTCCTCCAGTTTTAAAGATAAAGAACCTAGTGAATGAAGACTTGTTTTTTTTAATCAAATGGTCTGTGGTTTGCATTGAAATGTTTGTGAGAGGAGGTGGCTTTAGCTGGCTTGGAATGCACAAGTGAAACTCACATGCACGTGGCTTTTTGTTTACACTTTCACATCCCCCATCAGATGAGGGAGGCTTCCCTACTGCAAAGTGTGTCTTATTTACCACTGCATCCCAGTCACTTTGCATAGCACCAGGCGCCTGGCGATTGTCCGATAAATGCTGAATAAATGGATAAATAAATGAATATGTTCCATCACGGTCTCTATGGCGGCTGACCTAACTGTAATGTACTTCAGCCTTTTCTTGTTGCCCCTGCTGTTGCAGAAAGGAAGGCCGTGGAGAGAAGGGTGAAGCATGACAGGCAGGCAGCTGCTGCTTGATGCTTTGTCTGAGGGGCTTGCAAGCAGTTTCCCTCCCAGCTCTGTTTGGTCTCATTACATGCGGGATCAGGTCTCTGCCGTTCCAGACTTCTGCACGCAGCCTCAGCTCAAGCCCTCCTGAGGGCTGTCAGCTTTCTCATCTCTGCCAGACGAGTTGACAATGCTGTACATGAAACACAGGATTCACTGCCTTTCAGGGATTTTTTTTTTAACAGAAGAAAATATACATATATATTTTGTAAAAGAGTATGCAAGATTTTTGTTGTTGTCGTTGTTCTTCTTCTGCAGGATCCAAATTGCCCAGGGGCAGGTACTTCCCCAGGATAAATAATAAAAGCATCATGGTGTTATTCTGTTATTTTAAAACAACAATATTAATCCATGTTCGCTTTTTCCTCTTTATGAATCTTTTAAACAGACACTTGCTCTTTTTTTTTTGGCCACCTTTATTCATTCAAAGTCCTAAGACTAATGACCTCATCTGAGATGTTATGCATAGATTTGGGAGGTATTTCTCCCACCTCCTTTGTCAAAATTAAAAAAAAAAAAAAAAAAAAAAAAAAAAAACACTTTTCCTGGAAACTAGATTCCTCTGTGTCTATAACCTCCATATTTTCATATAGGTTTCCTACAAGCACAGTACTGTTCTCTGTCAAACTACCCTCATCCTTTGAACACCCTCTGTCTCTGGGTCATGCATCACGGCCCAAAACCCCCACATGGATTGGCATCCTCAGCACCCCCGCTCTGCTGTCTCTCTTTCATAAAGGCAAGCATTTGATCTTATCATCTCTTGAAAGAATATGCTCTGGCAGTGTTGTCTTTTCCTTCCCTTTCACTCTTTCTGCTGAAGTGTTCCAGTTTGTGAAGGTTCACAGACATGTTTGCACATTCTCACCTATATGCAGTTTTTCATTACTGAACATTTGCTTTTTATTTTTCTCTCTCTTTGGCCGATTTTTCCTTCCTCTTTAATATTTCCAGAAAGGTGTATATGAAGACGAAAGGTAATATTTCTGCGTACATCCAAAATTCTGCTTGCATCTAAATTACACATCTTTCAATGGATATGACTTCAAGCTGCATTCATTGACTCAGTCTGTTTTTCTGGGCCTCTATCAGCAACTGCTTCAAAATTGAGTGTAGAAGTATCATTAGATTGCTCCTTTGTGTTTCCCCAAAAGAAAATAATTAACAATTTTTCACACAGGGTAAAAACCAGGTTAGTCTAATTTCCAAAGGTATTTTGGTAATTACTTTTCTGATTGCTGATCTAGAGTTAAAGACATGTGTCCTTTGTTGTTGTTGTTTAATTGCAAGAGGGTGCAAATGACTGCGAGAGAGACAGAGAGAAATCATCCCCCAAGGGGGCATGGGCATGCCACAGTCTTTTCTCCTCCATTTCTCCCTCCTGTTGTGATCTTGGACACATGCTCACATGTGCCTTGTGTATTTTTCAAGCAATGAGGAGAGGATTTGAACTGTGGTCAGCCATGTGAGATCTTGGTCCCTTAACCACTATACCATGGACTGGCTCTTGTTCAGTAGATTGGAGGTTGCCTCCTTCTCCTTCAATATAACCTAGCCTTACATCTGCTGATTTTAGTAACCAAAGATGGTATTCAGTATGATAATATGTTTCCTTCCATAGTTCCTCACTTCCATTCCTCCAAGTATACTATAGTAAATATGTGAAATTCAGTTCGATTAGAATGCTTTCTTTTTGGTTTATACTATCAAGGGAAGTTCATTTTGTTTTGTTTTGTTTTTCCATGCGTCCTAAAGAAAAATTTCACAGCATGGATAGGTAGAAGTGTTGCGAGCATACAGACAAGCAGGTATGGCTTAAAATAGAGAACTAAAATAATTATTGCTATGTTGGAAAAGTCATGATGCCTTTTTGCATAGAAGAACATAGAAAAGTACATCATGACTTTTCTGACAACCCAATCAACAGATCAATTCTTATTGAAAACAACATATCTATTTGAAAACCTGCTCATTTGTATATTACATAGTTTTGCAAATTAATCACATCATATAACGAAAGCTTCACAACACCTAGGGTAGTAGATAGACCAGATATTAATGCTCCTATTTCTTTAGATTAGGAAACTGGTAAGTGCTTGAATCAGGATATAGTGAGGATAAGAAAACAGCTTTCCTAATTCCCAATTGAATGCTCTTCCGCTATGAAATTTTTCAGTCATTCCAGAATTATTTGCATTGGCTTTGCAATTTATTTCAATAAAACAAAAGCCAGTATCTGCTAATAAATCCATCACATAACGACAAAGTAAAAAATTTTTGAGGGGATATGTAACTATAAAGAAAGGTTTTTTGTGTGTGTGCGTGTGTGGTTTTTTTTTTTTTTTTTTTTTTTTGAGAGATTTTCACTGTAGGGCGCGTGCGCTCGCCAGGCAGACAGAGAGAGAGAGACATAGAGACAGAAAGCGAGAAATCACCCCCCAGGGGGGATGGTCACGCCGCAATCCCTTCTCCTCCATTCTCCTCTCGGGATCTTGGGCACGCACGCACACGTGCCCGGCGTGAGTTTTAAGCCACCGGGTCCGGGACACGAACCGCGGTCGACTACGTGGGAGTCCAGCGACATAGCCATTACGCTAACTGCTGGTTCCCGCGTGTGTGTTTTTTGAGAGGTTTTTGCTGTAAGACATGTGCGCTCGCCAGAAAGACAGAGAGACAGACAGAAAGCAAGAAATCATCCCCTAGGGGGGATGGCCACACCACAATCCCTTCTCCTGCTAAGATAAGGTTTTTTAAAAAATAATTACTTCAAAAACACTGGAGCCCAGTCTATAACATATTAAAGAGCAAAGTAATATGCATTGTATACTACACTTTTTTTAAAGTTTTTTTTTTCTTAAATTCAGAAAAGAGGTATTTATAGTATTGCCATTTATTACATATTTTATAAAAGAACGTATGGCATGAAACAATAGTGAGCGAGAGAGATAGAGAAAGGATACATGACCGTTTATAATAGGAGGTTCTCAGTGCAGCATGATACTTATGCTGGAGCATTTTAATTTTAGGCCCCCTAGAGTTCAGATAATAATATTATCATCATGTGCGATGGATTACCTTAAAGAGACAAACAAAAAAACCTGTAAACCCTAACAGATTATTGACACTTTTTTTTTTCTTTTCATTGAGCTTACATGAGAAATGAAAGGTGTTAGATACAGGTGCATATTCTTATTTTTCTTTCTCTTCCTGGTTTTTTTTTTTTTTCTTTTCAATCACAGACTGCTTTAGGAACAGTGCATTTAGTTTTATGATACATTTAAAATTTCGTTGGAGATCAGTTCTGACACATGTAAGTAAGCACCAAAGAAACTAGCTTGGCAGAGATTCAACAACAATTTACTCCTTGGAGTTTTGAATTCCTCAACAATAACAAGAGTGTTAACCACACATTTGAAAAAGAAAACTCATTCATATTTCACTGAGTCATTGAATGTGTTCCTTGGTTTAAAAGGAAAAAAAAAAATACAAAAAAGATAAAAGTATGTTATTTTCTTGTAGTAGGAAGATACCTTGTACTTCACATTGAAAAGCTTCCCAACCTTGTGGCTTAGAAAGTGAACACTATTGTACTAACAACAATGCCAACTCCGAGGACATAGAGACTGCATGTAAAGGGTTAGAAATACCTCTTTTTAAAATGTCAGCGCTCTTTTAGAGTTAAGAACATTTCTCTCAGAATGATAATAAATACGCTGTGACTGCCTGTACTTACACAACTTCACTCCCTTATTTCTACCCTTTGCTAAATGTTAGATAAAATGGTTCTAAACAGGACCTTACTTACACAAAGCAAGAACTACAGCAAAGACGATCTGACCTTTGATGCAGGACTTAGCTTCAGAACCGATTAAGACCTCAGATGGAATTTTAGCAGTGTGGCTTATTCACCAAGGTCAAGATTCCCACTGGTAAATCTGGAAGTGGCTTGAGGATTTACTCCCTTTAGGAAGTCCTAATTAGTAACAATAGAATCCTGCCAAGGAGAAACTACTCTAGGTTATGGGGGGACGTTCAAAATTGCTCTGACTGTGGATTGGCTACTCTCAAGAGGCAAGTCTCAGAAAACTCAGATAGGAAGTTTGTAGGTACTGTATTTTATTGTCATTTGTTCAACTAGAGTCTAATTATACAGTAACTTCCATAAAGAACTCATTTAAGACTCCTCAAGGGAATAAGCAGTAACTTATGTACTACCAATAATGTAGACTTCAAAAGTAAGTGAAATGGGGACCATCAAGTGGCCTCGTGGTTAAGGCTCTAGACTCACTCATGGTCAATCATGTTTTGAGTCCTAGACCTGGTGACTTGAAATGACACAGGGCACTTGTGTATACATGCCCAAGATCCCAGGAGAAGAACAGAAGGGAAAGAATTGCAGCATGACCATCCCTCCTGGGTGGTGGTTTCCCATTCTACTTCTCTCTCTCCAGCAAGTGTATGTGCCCTATAGCAAAAACCTTTAAAACATTTTTTTTTAAGTAAGTAAAATAGATGTACTTCCTTATTATTTAAAAAAAATTTTTTTGGAGGGGTTTTTGCTATAGGGCACTTGTGCTTGCCAGAAAGAGACAGAGAAACAGAAAGCAAGAAATCACCCCACCCAGGGGTGATGACAACGCTGCAGTCCCTTCTCCTCCATTCTCCTTTTGGGATCTTGGGCATGCGTGCGCACGTGCCTGGCTTGAGTTTAAGTCATCGGGTCCAGGACTCGAACCACGGTCAACTACATGGAAGTCCAGTTACATACCCATTATGCCATCTGCTGGTCCCAATAGATGCACTCGTAACTTTAGTTTTCAAAGGGCTTTCCGTTCTCTTCTCTCTACTTTCTTGTCTCCTGTTTCATATAATGTCTACAATTCCTGTTTTGATGCCACTATTTGAGACTAGGGAATCATTTTTTAAAATGCTGAGGTTTTCATTGTCTATTGCTGTTTTACAGTCCATCTCAAAATTTTGCTCTGAACACAACAGTTTATTATTTCTCTTGATTCTGTGGTTGACTGGACTCAGCTGAGTGATGCTCCCACTCTACATGCTATGTCTGAAGGCCCTCATGCTTTTAGCAGAGAAAATAGTTGGAACCAGAATGCTCAAGATGTCCTCTCACTCTCCCCTGTGTTATCCACGTGGTTTGTCCTTAGTGGGAAGTCTAACTCGAGCCTCATTACAGAATGACAGCTGAATTTCAAGAGTTTAATTTCCATTGTGCAAGTGCTTATCAAACCTCTGCTTGAATCGTATTTGTTAATATTCCATTGGCCAGAGCAAGTATCCTGATCGATCCTCAGCGTCACTGGCACCTTTGTGCCTCTAGTGAGTGGTCCATTTGGAGAAACCACTGTAATGTCTGCCACATATCGGGTTAAAATGTTAAATGTAAAGGAGGCTACATATAAACTCCCTTATACATGCGTGATACTGTATAATAAAAAATAAAATATTTTCTTACATCAGTTCTCAATATTCTATGGGATGGGAGAAGCCTTGACTATTCTTGTCTTTCTATGGATGAGAATATGCACCAGTGAGATGAATGATGTACTTTTTAAAAATGAATCCTTAAGTGATGTTACCAAGACAACACAGGTGAATGACAGAGCTATGACTTGAACCCAGCTTTTCTCATTTTCAAGATGGTTTTGGTTGAACTGTGCTGCATTCACCACCGTATATTGAAATCCCAGCCAGAATTCCTGCTTACTGTAACTGGTTCTCTAAAATGCATGTTTTCAATTGTATATAGCATTTGGGGATTTTGATTAGACAGTGCTGAGACTGCTAAAATTGAAGCACTCCCATCATATCCATAATTGTGTTTTTCTAAGAAAAGAACTAAATGGATAATGCCTCAGTTGTTTGAAAGAACACAACATGGCATAACTTCTTGCAGTATCTCATTAAGTCATATGTTCAATGAATAGTTGGCGAGGGCCTCTCCTTTATGTTCCAGACAGTCTTGAGTACTGGGTCTATAGAAGTAACCAAAACAGAAGCAAAAATCTTGCTTTTTGTCAAGCTTTTTCCTCTGTCATAGAAATCAGAATGTAACAAGATGCTCAGGCAAAAAAAAAAAAAAAAAAAAATGTAAAAAGAGGCTCAGGAAAAAAAAAAAAAAAAAAAAAAAAAAAACAAAGCAAAGCAAGGGGGCTGCAGGGAGGGGAGTATAACTTTAGACTGGGTAGGCAGAGTAGTTCTCACTGAGAAAGTGACATGTGTGGTAAGATTTAAAGGAAATAAGGAAGCTAGACATGCAGACTTGTGGGAAAATGTACTATAAGCGGAAGCAAGAAAGAATTCAGTCTCTGGGGCAGAGGCATCCCTGATTTGTTTGGGGAACAGCACGGAGTAAAGTGAGTGATGAATGGATATGGGGGATGACATTGGAGTCCTGAATGTTATTGGAAGGACTTAGACATTTGCTTTCAATAAGACTGGAGGCCACTGTTTGATAGAGGGGCCTTTTAACCTATTCTGCAACTTCCTGAAAAGGCTTGCCAGAGGCATATGGGAAGGTAGAAGATATTAGTTTTAAAATGTTGATTTGTACCCAGATCTGGAATGTGAGACTCTTTGGAAGTAGGATTATGTAATCTGCATTTTAAATCGTTCCCAGCTGCTTCCTATGTCCACTAAACTTTCTGAAGTACTGCCTGACCCATGAGCACATTTCAGCTTCCAAAGAACAGATAATCAGCCCCAATTTTGCCATCTGGGTAATGCTAAATGAGGCTCACATCCAGTTTGGTTAATGAAGCTAAGAGGAGACTGTGTATTTCTGCAAACCAATGCTGATCTAGCACCTTTGAAAATTCCCACAGGAATCCAGAAGGAAGTATGTGCAGAATCACTGAGGTGCATGTGTAGAATCCACACAGCAGTATTAAATTAGGCGTCTTAATCAAATGAATAGCTTTGCAATTTGTATATGAACAACCCCTGCTGGAATCTGAGCCAGGAACCAATGTGTCTAAAAACTACAGCTCTAGTTTTTGTAGATGAAATAGAATTATCAATTGCTCAGGTAAGTACTGGGCTTCTAACCCCCTTCTACAGGTGTGGAGTCATTATGAAGCCAGGGCAACACGGCATGACGCAGGAGAATATATTCTGTGAGCTCTTGAGCTCCACCCCCCGAACTCCTTTATCTGGGCTAATTTTAGGATGGGTAAATTAAAATTAATTTCCCCACTCTAGCTATGAAGTAGAATGCAGTAGCAGAATACTTAGTTCTTTGGTATTTTATCCCTAAAGAGTAACAAATTGCTTTCTATCAGATTTAATTTTAGTGTAATCTAAATATGCTACTTTTCCTTGTGGAATAGAAAAGAGAAACTAGAAAATACAGTTTAGAGTTGGGTTAAAGAGTAACAAATATTGTTGATTTTGAATTCTAGCAGTATAATTTCAGGTTAAATATCAACTCTGGGGCTGGCAGGGGGCGTGGTGGTTAAAGGTGCTAGACTCCCACATGGCTGACTGGTTTGAGTCTAGGACCTGACAACTTGTGTTCTCTCTTTCTCTCTCTCTGTCTTTCCCTGACCAAATTAAAATAACTAATAGTAATAATAAATAAAGTTAAATAAAATAATTATTTTAAAAAATTGAAAAAAAACTATTCAGTATTTAAATATAGAATAAAATGAAATATTTGGAAAGTTGATAACATCTTCACCCTTAAATTCGGATATGACCATTCTTATGGAGTTTTTTTTAATTAATTTTTTTATTTTTAATAAACTCTTATAGATAACCTTTGCTCAGTTGGTTTCATTTTGGCCCAGCACGATTGCCCACTTTTTCTTCTCTTGTTTTGCCAGAAGTGTGAAAGCTGGCTAGAGAGACAAAGGGAGAGGGGAAAAGGCACCCCAGTGGAGCACAGTCAAGCTGTGATCCCTTCCCCTCCAAAAATCCATCCTGTTGGAATTTGGGGCACATGTGTACATGCATCCACATTTTTTTTCAGGTTGATGTCATAGGAAGTATATGCTTGCTGGAGCTAGACAGAGACAGAAAGAGACAAGGAAAGTGAGAAATCATCCCATGGGACGATGGCCACACAGCAATCCTTTCTCTTCTATTCTCTTCTTGTGACTTTAGACACACACATACACACACCTGGTGTAATTTTCAAGCCACTGTGTCTGGATGACAAACCATTGTCAACAATGTGGAAGTCCAGTGCCTTAGTTAACCACCATACCACCTGCTGGTCCAATGCCTGGCATTGTTCGTTTTATTTTGGTTTGAGAGAGATTTTTTGCTATAGGGCACGTGTGCTTGCCAGAGAGACAGAGACAGACAGATGACAGAAAGCAAGAAATTACCCCCCCCCCCATACACACAGTGTGAATGGCCATGCTGTAATCCCTTCTCCTCCATTTTTCTCTAGCGATTTTGGGTATGCATGTACACATGGCCAGATGAGGTTCAAGCTACCAGGTCTGGGATTCAAATGGTGGTCAGCCATGTGGGAGTATAGAGATGTAACCATTATGTCATCTGCTAGTACCCCTGGCATTATTTTAAAGTCATTAGGTCAGGATTGGAATTCCAGGATTAACCACATGAGTTCTGGTTCATGTAACCACCAGACCAAGAGCTCGCCCAACTGACCATATATGCATAGTGTATCTCTCTCTCTTATTTTATGACTGTATAACTTTGTGTTTGTAGTTGTGTTTTCTTTCCTGTCTCCTCATTCCTCAACAATAAAAACATTTTCCTAGGTCAGAAATAAACACTGGTTTCTGTGATTATCGTCTGAGTCTTTAAAAAGTAAAGTCATCCTGCAGTCCCTTTCTATTTATCTTCAGTATTATTTCTTCCACCCTAAGATCAGCTCTGATTTCTTTCATCCTTAAGATTGATCATAATAATACAAATGCCCACTAATGAGAGCAAACATTTCTTATCAGTTTTTGCACTTTTAAAGAAGCCAAGTGACTCATTTATTTTGTCATAGGATAATTTAAGAAGATATGGTAATTAACTTTTCATGTCTTTAAATGACATAGATGAATTGTCATATACCTTTTAACTTAACCTTGAAACAAACAGGCCTAATTAAAAGCAAGGATTTCTTCCAATCTCTACTATTAACAAAGGGAGATAAAATGAATGCTAAACCACTAATATAACCCATAATATCAATCAAAGCATTCCTGTACTTGATTTTTCACTCTCTTCAGTGGAATAGTGAAGAGAAGGATTACCAAGGAGAGGAGTAATATATTATACCTAGTCAAGAAAGTCAGTGGGAAACTTTCAATCACATAAATTAAGAAATGATATTTTCCTTGGCTTTTGAAAAAAACGTTACATTCTCTAAATTGGAACTAGAGGAGACAACTTTTCAGGTCTCTTTCAGCTATAAAACTTTATTTTATACTACAAATTTGTAAAGATTCAGGTAACATTGAAATGGAGGACTAGCTGTGGCCTGGTGGTTCAGAGAGCTGGATCTCATTGGTTCAAGTCCTGTACCAAGAGGCTTAAAAAACACGCCAGATGCCAATGTGAACATCCTAAAATTCTGACAGGATGGAGAAATGGAGGAGAAGGGATTGTGGTATGACTATACCCCATAAGAGAATTATTTTTCCCTCTCTCTCTTTCTCTCTCTCTCTCTCTCTCTCTCTCTGATGAGCACACATGCCCTCTGGCAAATTTTTAAAAATGGGAAAAATATCAGAAAAATGAGAAAAAGTTCATTTAAAACTGTTTATATTGACTACACAGAAAGCCAGACTCTGGCTGTATTCTTCATCATGAAATAATTTATAGGATGTAACACCAGGTCAAGACTAGAGTTTGTTAGAGCTTATTTGATTTTTCCTAGGGTAAAGATTATGCTGGCAAATAATGTAGACTTTTGAAACTGCATTAATCTGGTTTTGTTTTATTTTATTTTGAGATTTTTGCGATAGATCATGAGAGAGAGAGAGAGAGAGAGAGAGAGAGAGAGAGAAAGTGAGAAAGAGAACTAGAGGAAACAACTTTTCAGGTCCCTTTCAGCTATAAAACTTTATTTTTACTACAAATTTGTAAAGATTCAGGTAACACTGAAATGGAGGGCTAGCTGTGGCCTGGTGGTTCAGAAAGCTGGATCTCATTGGGTCAAGTCCTGTACCAAGAGGCTTAAAAAACAGGATTTGGGCACATGCATGCACACACCAGGTGTGTTTCAAGCCATCGGGTCCAGGACTTGAACTTCAGTTGACTACATGGGAGTCCATTGCCTTAATCTCTACACTACCTGCTGGTTTGTAACCTGCTTTTAAAACAATGATTATATTTAAACTATGTAGTCTACTTCTAGTTCTTCAACTTTGAGTTAATAATAGTTATCATTTGTAGGAAATATTGTGTCATCAGAAGAGTCATGATGCATTTTTATATAGGAAAATGTCATGACTTTTCTTTTTACTTTTTTTTTTCTTCTATTTTTTGGAGAGGTTTTTTTCTACAGGGTATGTACACTTGCCAGAAAGACAGAGAGAGACAAAGAGACAGAAAGCAAGAAATCATCCCCTGGGGGCATGGCCATGCTGCAATCTCTTCTCCTCCATTCTCTTCTCACGATCTTGGGCACGCACGCACATGCGCCTGACATGAGGTTAAGCCATCAGATCCAGGACTCGAACTGTGGTCGACTACATGGGAGTTCAGTGACATACCCATTACACTAACTGCTGGTCCCAGTACACTGAAAATTTTACAAAGAGAAATCTGTTAGTACTTTCACCATGGTTACAGTTCACGAGGTATTAGAAGATTATTGTCACCAAGAGAAAAAGTGTTTGACTTAGAGACACAGACTGATAAAGAAAATAGTGGGAAATATAATATTCATTTTTCTTAAAGATAATAAGATTTTAAAATTTGGACAGTAATTATTTATGTTGGAATTTTAAAACATTTAAAAAATATGATCTGTAAGTAGGCGAAGAGGTTATGAAAATTTCAGTTATTATGAAGATTCCAGAAACTAAAGCACTTTTAGAAATTGGGGAAATCTTTAATTTTAAGATTCTTTTTCTTTCTTCTGAGAGAGACAGAGAGATAGACACTTCCCACAGCGATCTCGTACCAGAATCTGCCCCTCGTCTTGCATACCCAGTTTGCTCAGGGACATCCCATGATGCAAACCCAGGAGCTTTCAGTAGGGAAGATCTTTATATTCACAGTTTTTTCAGCCTCCCACTACAGCCCTAATTAAATATTGTATTTCCTTTGCACCTGTCTTCTCATTTTTAATTACCTGATGTTGACTATAAACTATAAACAGAGTGTAGACATGTGTGCATGTATTTATTATCTTCATGATAGTTTCACCCAGTATTTATTTAATAGATATGAACAACCATAAGATAAGCTAAATTTTATAAAAGTTTTATTCCCAGACACAAATATGCCTGGCATCTTCTTCTTCTTTTCCTCCTTTAAAAAAAAAAAAAAAAAAACTTTGATCCATTTCCCCAGAAGAATGATATAATTCCCACTATGATAGAAAAAAATATTAAAGAAAGCATAAATTGTTCAAATAGAGAAAGTGTTCCCACTGCAATCAAGTTGTTGGTTGACTACTGCTTCATTTCTCTAAATATTTGTCCTAAATCTTTCCTTGGAACAAGATAGACTAAAACTTATACAAAGAAATAAGAAAATAAGTAAATATTTTATTTCAACATTTTCTGAACCTCACCACATGCTGGTTTAGGACGTTCATATTGTATAATCAGTAAATTACTTGGGATGCTGTGAAACTTCAAATAGAGACACAAAATTTCCAATTTTATTGGACAAATATTATGATAATAGGATTTTCTCTAAAATATAGTTTTTATTTTATTTTTTAAAAAATCGTATGGGGACCAGGAATTGGCAAAATAGCTATGTTGCCGGACTCCCATATAGTCAACTGCGGTTTGAGTCCCGGACCTGGTGGTTTAAATTCATGCTGGGCGCGTGTGTGTGCATGCCCAAGATCCCGGGAGGAGAATGGAGGAGAAGGGATTGCTGGATGGCCTTCCCTCCTAGGGGGGTGATTTATCGCTTTTTGTCTCTGTTTCTCTCTCTGTCTTTCCAGTGAGTATACACACCCTATAGCAAAAACTTCTCAAAAAAAAACTTACGATAAGTGAAATTAAATACTATATTAAATTTAGAAGATTATTATAGAAAGCATACTACATGGAGAAAAAAAAAGGAGGGAGAGAGATAGAGGGAACCCTCCTATTCCAGAGCATTTGGTTGAATCAATAACTCCTCTTTACACCTCTCTTGGAGCTGTAGAATACTATGACTTTGCTCATTTCAATGTTTGCAGGAGAATCTGTGAGTATTGGTAACAGCTGAGGATTTCATTGTGTATTTGGTTTAGATTTTCTATTTTTGTTAGCAGTGTGTATTTTAGCCTCGGTTCCCCTGAAAGCAAAGCTAGAGGCAAAAACTTATGTGTTATTTCCTTTTTAGGGAGTACAATCTGAGGAAAGCAGTAGTCAGGAAAATCTTTGCTCAGCTCTTGGGGAGTCTTTCTGTTACCTGAATGATTGCATCTCAGAAAAGACCTGCAGAGCACTTTATTCATAGGACCCTGTTTCCCATTGCTCAAAGGCTCACTCTACAGTAGGCCAGCCCCCCTGCTCTTCCAGTCTGTGCCTGCATGATAGTTGAGCAAGTCTTGTAACTTCAGTGTAAACAGTGAATGCCCAGAACAGGAGGTGAGAAATTAGAGATATGTAGAAAATGGGGCAAGGCCCTTTCTGATTCCTGCCCACCATGAAACGGATTAGTGCTCATTTAGAATGGGTCAATGGACATACTGGGCAGAATCAAAATGTGCCAAAGGCCAGGAGGCAGGTGAGGCAAAAGGATTTAGAGTAGCTTATAAATTGTGTGATTGTTATTGAGTTAACATGAGCGCAACACTGGACCAGCATCTCCTCTAACCAGTGGTTTGGTTAGCAATGACATGAAAGGCTGTGGCAATAGATGTCATATCATCTCAATTTTAAAAGATTAGGAGTAAAACCTAAATCATGAAAATTCAATATTTACTCACCCTTGAATATATATAAAACTGTTGGCATGTATTTATAGTTGAGGATTGTGAGCAGGAAAATGCTTCCCTTGTCCCAATCCTATCAGCTTATATTCAAGGCTCAGCTCTAACCTGGCATGTTTGCTGTTACATATTGCTACTTCTCAAAGATAACTGGCAGTTAGAATTACTGTTCTGTTCCTCAATGAGGGTTTTAATTGGAATCATAAAAAATATGAGTGCTTCCTTCTGCATGCTATTATAAGTGATTGTATGGTACTTGGTCAAGAGTGCAGTGTACTATAGGGGTAGAGGAACTTAGTCTATGGAACACAAATATTTCTGTGGCATTGAGGACCAAACTAACATCAGTAAAGAAATAGTTCTGTATATATGCTCATTTTAAACTGTATAGTCTAAGAATAATGTATAGATTTAAAGTAGTAATAATGTATAAGACAACTATTATAAGAACGATCTGTTCCTTGGCTTCCTTTCACATGATATAGAATGAAGACATGGTGAATTAGAGATCTTGTTCTGTTAAGCTTCTTTAATACTGAGGTTTGATTACTCTGTATTCAATATTTATATCTAGTTGTCACAAAGATCAAATGAGATAAAGTGTATATTAGAGCCTCATAAGCAACAGAACAGCATGAGTAAATCATGACATTAGGGACATTTTGTGAATATTTTGCACGCTACTAAACCATCAAAATAGATCTACATACATCTTATATATACAGTCATTTTTCTGCATCTCTGGGGGAGTGGGGATTGGCTCCAGAAAAGACCAAACTTCCCAGTCCTACAGATACCAAAATCTATGGGCACTCAAGTCCAGTATATAAAATGGACTTTAAATAATTTTTTGATTACTTACAGTACTAATGCAATGTTAATGTTATGTGAATAGTTATTAGTCAATGTTATTGCATCATCAGAAAAACCGTGGCCTATTTTTTTTTTTGAGAGGTTTTTTTTGCTATAGGGCGCGTGCGCTCGCCAGACAGACAGAGAGAGACATAGAGATAGAAAGCGAGAAATCACCCCCCAGGGGGGATGGTCACGCTGCAATCCCTTCTCCTCCATTCTCCTCTCGGGATCTTGGGCACGCATGCACACGCACCCGGCATGAGTTTTCAGCACCAGGTCTGGGACACAAACCACGGTCGACTACGTGGGAGTCCAACGACATAGCCATTACGCTAACTGCTGGTTCCCAGGGCTATTTTTTTTTATGCAAAAAATATGTCATGACTTTTCTAACAACCTGTTATTTATATTTTTTTCTGTTGTGTTATTATTTTTCTTTTCAAAATTTTACATTCATGGCTGTTTAGACCTACATATATAGAGCACATGGATAAGAAAGACTGTCTATTTTATTTAATTTTTTGCTAGAGGCATATGCACTCAACAGAGAACGAGAGATGCAAAGAGGAGATGAGAAAGTACCCCCATGGGGAATGATTATGCCACAATCCCTTCTCCATTTCTCCCTTCTTTCAGGATTCTGAGCAGACATGTGCATGTGCCCAGCACGTTTCTCAAGCTGGTATGTCCTGAACCACATGGTCTGCCATGTTGATTCCAGCTGCCTTAACATCTAGGCCATAGAGTTAACCCTGACTGTCTGTTATATCTGTCACATTTTCTAGAATATGTGCTCAGAGAAAGGAGGTCTTCTTTGAATGTTGAATAAATAAATTGCTATTTGGATTTACTTTAATATATTGACCATCCTGGCATTTATTATAAACTCATCATATTTAGAAAATTTGCAACTGTTCATTGATTTAAAAACATAATAATTGAATGCTAATTTTAGTATGGCACTATGTTAAATACTGGAAATTCAGAACATGTCCAATATGCTTTCGTTGTTTGACTAGATTACTGCCTAGTGAAAAGATGGATATAAAATGAGAAAGGAGAGTTATTCCTTTCACAGAATGTTTTATGCACTATACCTCTTCTACTTCTTGTAACTGATCAATGAAACAGCTATTGGGCTCACCCACTTAACAAAGGAAAAAATGTTAGACTTGAAGAAAAGAGTCTTATCTCAAACTCTTTAGTTATCATAGATGGTTTCATAAATGTATACTCTTCATGAATCTATATACCATAATATTGTACATACATATACAGACGTTTTTAGGTATGTGGATGTGCGATATGGAGTAAAACAAATAAGCAAATAATCATATGTTTAATGCCTGAATCTTAAAGGAATTGAAACTTTTTGCTGTGAACTGGTTGAAACTTCTGGCTATTCTTCAGGAAGTCACTCAGTTACTAGTGGACTTGGTAAAATTAATCTTATGTAAATTGTGAAGACTCTAAGAAGACATGTAAAGAATTTTTTCTAAAACTGGCAAAAACTAAGTATAAAGAAGCACTTAATTTCAGAGCACTTCACTTGTGGATATATTTCATGAAATGTTTGTTTTTTCTCTTTTACTTTATAAAGAAAAATAAAAAGGCAAAATAGAAAATAAACAATCACATATGAACCAGATAAGAAAACAAGCATGATAATAGGAATTTTTCTGTGTGTGTGTTATTTTTTATCCTTAAGTAATCATTTTACTCTCAGAGTATGAGAAACCCAAATTATTTTTATAGGTAAGAATACAGACACTTGGGCTTTTTCCCGTTGTAAACAACTTGTTTTAATTTTTTGATTCTAATGGTGAAGAAATAGTTCAGCTGGCACACAGAACACACACACACACACACACACACACACACACACACGCAAAGGCAGTTGAACAGTGCTGCCACCTACTGTCCTGAGAGCTGTCAAGCACTGTAAAGAATCCATTGTCCTCTGCAAAGCCTAGAATATGAATACTTAAGTATTTGTGGCAACCAAATAGCAAGTCCATTAGATTGCCTGCACAAATAATTTCTCAAATCAGCTAGTACAAAATTATTATTATTATAAGTCCATCAGAGATTTCGGTTTTCAATCTCTAGTGGATAGTAGATTATGCTGGATTTTGTTTCGCACACTTAAAAAATGTAAGTCATCTGTGTGTGAGTGTATTTTCTATTAAAATAGATGATTGTGTTAAACAGAGTAATTTCTGTTCCACTGTGTTAATGAAGATTACTAGAGACAGAAATAAAAAGGACACTAAAGACTTAGTGGAACACCACTGGGGTTAAAGCACACTCTGTACTATGAGTAACAGAAGACTGATACATTCAGCAAAGAATGGCTCATCAAATTTTAAAAAAGGTTTTATTTTAAAAATGGTTTTAAAACTCACCAGGCAATATTGACAGCTCATCCTGCGAGCCGGCTGGCAAGCCAACTCCTTTCACCAGTGAGGAGGCAGAAGCATCCTGGCACACTGCCGAGCCAAATGAGAACTGGCCTCGGTCTTTGCTTAATACGAAAAGTTATTACCTTTGCTTGTTATCCCAAGAAGGCTAATGGAGCTCTCATGGGTGTCTCTTTCCAGACACTAAATAACATCAATTATAATAATTCCAATGAAAACAGGGAGTAGGGGATGTACAGTTAAAAATTAAACTAATAACCCCCTGACTAACATCTTCTGTTACTTTTTCTTGTCAAATGGACTCTACAATTCTGGTTTTCCTGCATTTGCTCACATCACCTTAAAATTCTTTAAATTGCTTTTAACAAGATAGAAATGTGTCTTCTCTAGCAATATTTTTTCTTTATTTCAGTTTATTATTTTTTTTTTGCATTCCTTCACTATTCATCATCACAGCATACAAAATGAGATTTCCCATCCAGAATATACTATATATTGGCTTAACCAGTAATAGTACTATACATGTTATCATCAACTTATAAATTTTTCTTTCTTGTTTCTTATATATTTTGCTTTTTTTTCCTCCTTCATACCCTACTTCTCACCCTCTGCCATTTCCTACCCTCGTCCCACACTGTCTCTGGGATCTATAATTTTTTCCATGCCTCTTTTTTTATTCACATTTTATTGATGTACAAAAAACCTTAATTAAATACTTTCGATAGCAGGTTCAGCTGATATGTACATATCTGTGAACACATGTCTGACTTTAGGCATAAAACTCAATGGGTAGAATGAACATACTATTAAGTAGCACCTAGCTGAGGCTATATAGCTTACTCTAGTTATTAAGTAGGTTTTTTTTTATGTACTTTTTAATTTCAAGAAAAGCATTTTAGCTTTAATAAAAGTCACAAGATGGTAAGAGAAATTTGCTTAAGACTTAAAGCCAGGAAAAAGGTTAGGATTCTATTCAAATAGTAGGCAGATGAACCTATCAACAGCTCTGGAGAAGACAAAAACCCCTTAAATATGGAAAACAAAGCATAGGAGAAAATCAGTCAGGTTTTAGTCAAAAGTTGTAATTCTATTTCTCCAGTCCTGTCTCGTGTAGTGTAATTAATCTCTCTTCTGTTGTGGTCCAATCTTTTTATTTAAATTCTGGAAGTTAACATTCTATTCCAGACTTGTCCCTACCATTAGGTTGGACATTTCTCTAGCAATCTTAACAAGGTCTTTTAGCAATAGTGGAATTAGGCACCTGATTTTCTACACACAGCATTGAAACTATTACCTAAGAAGTTAATATACGAAGTCAGAAAATACATAGACTTGAAATAAAAGGAAATTATTTTCAGTTTTGTTATGTCTTAAATATAACTACAACATTAAATTTTTTGATGCCTCTGAGCTTTGATTCATAAGCTCTTAAGTATTAGAAGATCATAATTCAGGGGCCAGCAGGTGGTAAAGAGGTTAAGGCAGTTGAATCCCACTTGGCTGACAGTGCAGTTCGAGTCTCGCTTTTTCTCTCTGTCTCTGGCAAGCACATGCACTCCTTAGCAAACTTAAAAAAAATCATAATTCTTATTTTTTACATAAGTATTATCAGGCTGCAAACATGCTTATAGGAAGATATTCCACGTTTGTAGCCAATACATAATTCTTAATATAAATATATCAGTGGAATAAGAAAAGTGTTATTCTAATACTGTGTTAATATAGTGTTAACTCTATAAGGAAAAGCTGATAGAATGTTTCGCTAGTTGAAAAGAATGGGGAATCTGTACAGTACATTTATAGGTACAAGTCTAGAGACTTATTTGCACTTTTTTTCTAAAGTAATTTACCTTTGTACTCCAATGAAAATTAGAATTTTTTATACTTGATTGCTTATTTGGCTTTATTAGCTTATGAAAATATGTAAAGTTTCCATATTTCTACTATTCCAACAAGTACCATACAATTTTAGTGGCTTAGTATTTTTGCCTAGATTTCTCTGACATGGTATGAGTGCATTTTGTGAAATGAGATGTACAGGTACATTAAAGCAGATAAACAACTCTCTACAAAATAGCAAGCGAACAGATGGTTTAGTTGCCATAGACACATTTTTAATGTGAGTTAGTCTGATTCAACACAAAATATACCTATTGTCCTGGGATCCTTGTCTGTTTCTCTGCTATATCCTTCTCAACAAGATAATAGTGTTGATTTATAACACATGTCTATAGAATTAAGATCCAAAGCTCTCTAATGCTACAAAATGAATTTAGGAGAGCATTGGAGCTTTTCATTGAAAATATGTCTAGTGGATACTGTCAAAAACTCATTGTCTACTTCAATTCTCATATGCTGTTGCAATTTCTTCTTTTACCTTGTCTCTCGGTTAGTCTCTCTTTGTCTCTCTATTTTTTAGATGATAATTAGTGAAGACATTAAAGAGTGTAAGACTATGGAAAAAAGATCATCAGTAAAATGTAAGCAAGAGTTATAAACATGATGAAATTTAATAAACCAAAATTTTAAATGTGATTAATGTTCTCTGGAGTTACATTATATAGTGATCCTGAGTAAACTCTACTCTTGGGGAATTTTTTTCTATCATACTTTAAAAATGAGTTCAGGACTTCAGATACCTTAAACTTCAAAGATAAGAATTTAATTACACTCCTATTAAATGAGAATAGTATGATTTTAAAAATTTAATAGAATGGTAATTTACTCCTGTCTTGAAGTGCTATCATTTCATAGCTGAAATCATTAGCTAGTACACTGAGTGAAAAAGCACATGTGACAACTAGGAAGGGAACATCAAATCACTAGGCAACTGGGCTACAAATTTTCTTCAATCTGGTATTAAGGAAAAGGAGTTTATTGTACTTAAAGGGAAAACAGGTCTTAGGATAGTTTTCATTGTTTTCTTTCTAAATAAATTAAAACACTCCAAGAGACATATTTAATCATTTATTTTTATGAGATGCAATCATACATATTTCACTGCACAAAGCAATTTTATGTTCATTTTGATTGTTTAGTATTCATAAACTGTTATTAGAAATACTGAATTATTTAACATGACTACTGATAACATCATTTTAGATAAAACCCAATGAAAATCTCTGTCAAGTGGTATCTTTGAAACGTAATTAAGGGTTTCTACTATGAAACATATAGTGGAGCCTGAAGAATATTTTCAAAAAAGTGTCTAGTAATATTTAACTACCATGATTTGATTTGACCAATGTAATATTAATATAGATAAGTTTCAAAATAATTTGGTTAATATTTAATTACCATGATTTGATTTGACCAATATAATATTAATATAGATAAGTTTCAAAACATTGAGATGGTTGATAATGAAGCCACCTTATCGTTGTTGTTTTTTATCTGCATCAATATTTAGTCAATCCATTTAAGAACATATGGAGCAAAAATTTAAAGAGAGCACATAGTGAGTTTCTTTTTGTGAAGCAAATGGGAATAAATAGGATCTATTTTTATATTTTTATTATAAATAGATTACTTAAGACACAAACCAAAAATGAAATTTTTTCTTAAGCAGAAATATATTTGTTCCCTTTTGTACTTATTCTTTAGTAACATTGCTTTCCAAAAAATAGTTCTACAGCCATGAAATCAGGTGTAGTTATTTGTGTGTGAGTGCTAAATGCATGGCCATAGAGCCATTTATTATTTTTTGGGGGGGGGCAGGAATGTTATTAAAGAATAAGTTCAGATAAAAAAGACATTTCCTAAGATTATTATTTCTGATAAAATTTTGTAGTAGTTGTGTGAGAAAACAAGCCAGGTCTACAGAAAATTAACAGTTGGGCCATCAGGTGGCATGGTGGTTAAAGGCACTGGACTCCCAACAAGACTGACTGTGGTTCGAGTCCCAGGCCTGGCAGCTTTCTCTCTCTCTCTCTCTCTTTCTCTCTTCCTCTCTGGTCAAGTTAAAATAAATAAAGTTATATAAAATAATTCTTTTAAAAAAATGTTGCTCATGGGGCTCAGCAGGTGGTATTGTGGTTAAGGTGCTAGACTTCCACATAATTGACTATGGTTCAAGTTCTGGACCCAGCTACTTGAGGTATGCATGCATGCCCCAAATCTCTGGAGGAGAATGGAGAAGGGATTATGGCGTGACCATCTGCCCTTTGTGGGGGAGGTGGGAGGGTGGAGTGGTGGGGGGGTGATGATTTCTCACTTTCTCTCTCTGTCTCTCTATCCCTCTCTCTCTGGTGAATGCAGAAAACTAAAAAAATAGAAGAAATTTTCTCCTGATAACTTGAAACTTACTTCCAGTCTCTAATATCTTTTGAGTACCCACTTTTCCCCTGATACATAAGTGAGGCACCAAGAACTATGAGTAATTCTTGGAACTATTGAAAAAGTTTTTTCTCATTATTGTTTTCATAAATGATACTTTTATACAGAAAGTATAACCCCAGTCTACATCATGTTCTTTTCATCAACGAGAATAAACAATTTTACTGACCTGGAAGGTTTCTTGATTTTGTTGCGTTAACCAGCTTAATAGAGCTTAGTCCATGAACATAGATTCTAGACGTTACACTGTCTGCCTTTGCTTTTTCCTATTCCCTTCACGGTTAGAATAGTTTTATTTTTGATAGGCTCTTGACCAAATTTCGCCATCAAGAAACATGTCTGAATTCTTCATCCACCCTTACATAATATTTCTTTTTATATTTTTTCTTTATCCCCTGCTAGTTCCCTGCCTCCTTTCATTTTTTTTTTCATAGCTATACTTCTTGAAAGAATAGTCTATGCCTGCTATTCTTTCTTCATTTCCAATATCCCACTCAAACCACTACAGTCTGTAGCTGTCCCTAACTTGAATAGAAACTTTTATCAAAAATGAACACTACTGGGACCAGCAGTTAGCATAATAGATATGTCACTGAACTCATATGTAGTTGACCGCGGTTCGCATCTTGGACATGGTGGCTTAAACTCACGCCGGGCGCATGTGCATGTGTGCCCAAGATTCCTAGAAGAGAATGGAGGAGAGGGGATTGCTGCATGGCCATCCCCCCTGGGGGGTGATTTCTCACTTTCTGTCTCTCTGTCTCTCTCTGTCTTTCTGGTGAGCGCACACTCCCTATAGCAAAAACCTCTCAAAAAAAAAAAAAGAAAGAAAAGAACAGTATTAATGACTACTAGATACTAATCCTAATGACAGCTCTTTGGCTCCTACCTGCATTGGCCTCTGACACTTGACATTATTGATCATTCCATTAAAAAAAAAAAAATTCCATAGGGCACATGTACTCTCCAGAGAGAAAGAGAGAGAGAACCATCCTGGCATCCTTGGAATACAGCCTACCTGGTCATGATGAATAATCTTTTTGTTATGTTGTTGGGTATGATTTTCAAGCAACTTGTTGAAAAATTTTGCATCTATGTTAATCAGATATATCGGTCTGTAATTTTCCTTTTTTGTCAAGTCTTCATCTGTTTTGAGAATGATACTGATGGAGGCTTCATAAAATGAATTTGGGAGGTTTCCTTCCTTTTAGAGATTTAGAAATAATTTGGGTAGACTGGGGGTTAACTCTTGGAGTGTCTTGGAGATCTTCTTGGGTTGATTCTATGTGGGATCCTTTGTATTTCTTGGGTCTAGATATTTGAATGCCTCTGTAGGTTTGGAAAGTTTTCTTCCAGAGTTTCATGAAGTAGATTATCAATGCCTTATTATTTTCTTCACCTTCTGGGATACCAATTATCTGGATATTTGGGCCCTTAATGGTATCTAGTATTTTTCATATATTGTCCTCATTTTTCTCGTTATTTTCTTTTTGATATTTTTTTCTAAATCAGAGATTTGTCTTTTGCATTCAAGATTTGATCTTTTGAGTGATCTAACCTGCTTTAAATACTTTCAAGGGAGGTCTTAATTTCCTTTATCACAGTCTTCATCACTAACAATTCTGTTTGATTCTTTTTAATGGTGTCTATATCTTCTTTCAAATCGTGAAAAGACTTCCTCATCTCCTGGAGCTTGTTGTCTCTTTTCTCTTGCATATCATTTGGTTTTGTCACTATAAATATTCTGAATTGTTTATCTGACATTTTCATGAGTTCAATTGTGTTCTTTGTGAATGATGAAGAATGGATATTTTCCCTTGGGGGAGGGTGATGTTTTCTCAGTTTCTCTTATTTTTGTGTGCCTCTACGATGTTTTCTAGTCATTTGGTGATTTATAATTTCCTTCCTAAATTCTTAGAGTTAATTCTGAGCATTCAGAGTTGTGCGGGAGTAGGTGACTGGCAATCTCTCTACTGGTCTACTTCTCTGGTGCTCACCAGCAACCTGCACTGTTGACACTAGTCTTGGATCATTCAAAGTTCTCCAAATTTCTAGAGAACAGGTGTTCCTGGGACTGAGCTGCTGAGCTTTAATTGAGGAAGAAATTAGAGATTGAACAACACACTTCAGAGAAAACTGAAGTCTTAGAATTTAGAGGCATGTGGCAGGGGCTACACCACAGTCTCTTTGCAACTCAGTCTCTCTGTGCTAGAATGGATGCCCTTATGAGGTAGGGAGGGGTACAAGGTTTTCTCAAAGTCCCAATCAATACACCTGAGAGTTCAAAGGTGAGTGAGAGGAGGGGATGAGTGACAGGTCTCTGCAGCACAGTCTTCCAGTCTCAAGATGCCTGCCATACAGCAAGGGCCTTTGCTGAAACAGATCAGCTTTACAGTACTTTTAAAGTCAGCAAAGTAGACAGTTAACAGATAAATAACTACATGCTTATGATGTTGCCAGATGGCCATGTATGCACTGAAGAAAAGAAAGCAGGTTTAGAGACTAACAGAGGTGAGGATGACATTTTAGTTCACATTTTATTTGGAGAAGACCTCTTTGAGGAGACACAAGTGAACAAAAACTTGAATAATTTAGAAGCAATTCCTGCATATTCCATCCAATTGTTGGCACTAACAATTTGAAGTTATCTTTGATTCCATAGCTTTTATTGCTTTTAAGATAAATATTGAGGGAACCAGCAGTTAGCGTAATGGCTATGTTGCTGGATTCCCACGTAGTCGACCGCAGTTCGCATCCTGGACCCGGTGGCTTAGAACTCACGCCGGGCGCGTGTGCGTGCGTGCCCAAGTTCCCAAGAGGAGAATGGAGGAGAAGGGATTGCAGCATGACCATCCCCCCTGGGGGGTGATTTCTCGCTTTCTGTCTCTATGTCTCTCTCTGTCTGGCGAGTGCACGCACCCTATAGCAAAAAACTGTCAAAAAATAAATAAATTGGGAACCAGCAGTTAGTGTAATGGCTATGTCGCTGGACTCCCACGTAGTCGACCACGGTTCACGTCCCAGACCTGGTAGCTTAAAACTCACGCCGGGCACATGTGCATGTGTACCCAAGATCCCGAGAGGAGAATGTAGAAGAAAGGATTGCGGCGTGACCATCCCCCCTGGGGGGTGATTTCTCGCTTTCTGTCTCTATGTCTCGTTCTGTCTGCCTGGCGAGCGCACGCACACTATAGTGAAAATCTCTCAAATAAATAAATAAATAAATAAATATTGAAATCCTGAGCATGGCTTCCCAGTCTTGAGGTTTGCTTGCCCCCACATACTTCCCTAGCTTCATCTCACATCAAACTGTCCCTCTTGTTACTTCTACCCAGTACCACTGGGTTTCTTTCTTTCTTTTAACTTACTTAGCATTTATTTATTTATTTACTTATTTATTTATCCATTTATTTTATTTGACCAGAGAGAGATACACAGTGAGAGAGAAAGGGAAAGTGAGAAAACAGGACACCAGGTCCAAGATTTGAACTGCAGCTGGCCATATGGGAGTCCAGCATCTCAAACACCATGCCACCTGCCAGCCCCTGTCCACTGGCTTTCCTTTAGACTCACTAATTGTCATATTCCTTCTAACCTCAAGACCTGAAACCAGATTGTCTTGGTTCAATTTCTAGCCTCAGTGGCCAGCAGGTGGTATAGTAGTTAAGGTCCTGGACTCTCACGTGGTAAATCATGGTTC
>NW_006159448.1:3409666-3417851 GCF_000334495.1 Tupaia belangeri chinensis | reverse complement strand
GAGAAGAATGTAGAAGAAAGGATTGCGGCGTGACCATCCCCCCGGGGGGTGATTTCTCGCTTTCTGTCTCTATGTCTCGTTCTGTCTGCCTGGCGAGCGCACGCGCACTATAGTGAAAATCTCTCAAATGAATAAATAAATAAATAAATATTGAAATCCTGAGCATGGCTTCCCAGTCTTGAGGTTTGCTTGCCCCCACATACTTCCCTAGCTTCATCTCACATCAAACTGTCCCTCTTGTTACTTCTACCCAGTACCACTGGGTTTCTTTCTTTCTTTTAACTTACTTAGCATTTATTTATTTATTTACTTATTTATTTATCCATTTATTTTATTTGACCAGAGAGAGATACACAGTGAGAGAGAAAGGGAAAGTGAGAAAACAGGACACCAGGTCCAAGATTTGAACTGCAGCTGGCCATATGGGAGTCCAGCATCTCAAACACCATGCCACCTGCCAGCCCCTGTCCACTGGCTTTCCTTTAGACTCACTAATTGTCATATTCCTTCTAACCTCAAGACCTGAAACCAGATTGTCTTGGTTCAATTTCTAGCCTCAGTGGCCAGCAGGTGGTATAGTAGTTAAGGTCCTGGACTCTCACGTGGTAAATCATGGTTCCAGTCCCAGATCTGGTGACTTAAAACTCATGCAGGGTATGTGCACATGCGTGCCCAAATTCTCAAGTGGACAGTGAAGGAGAAGGGATTATGGTGTAGCCATCCCCCCTAAGGGTGTGATTTCTCACACTCTATCTTTCTGAAAAGCACAGAAGCCCTATAACAAAAATAGCTCTCTAAAACAAAACAATTCTAGTTCCATTGTTTGCTGTCTTCCTTTGGAAAAAGAAAAAATCACTTAACCTAGCTGCTCCTCAGTTTCATTAACTGTTAATCAGGGATAACAATAGTGTACAGGCCCAGCCACATGGCCTAGGGTTGACAGAGCTAGATCCCACATGTCTAGTAACATAGTTTGAGTTCCAGAATCAGCAGCTTGAAAAACCTGCCAGGGGGTATATGTGTGTATCTCTGTGTGTGTGTGTGTGTGTGTGTGTGTGTGTGTGTGTATTCCTGTGTTTGCATGCCCCAAATCCTGAAGGATGGAGAATTGGAGGAAGAAGAATTGAAGTGTGATTGTGTCCCATTGGAGGATACTTTATCTCTCTCCTTTTTCTGTCTCTCTAGAAAGTAAGTGCACATATACTCTGTCAAAAAATGTAAAAAGTAAAAAAAAAAAAAAAAAAACCCAGTAGTGAAATAGCATTTCATGGGGTTGTGTAAAGTCCTTAGGACAGTGAAAGTTTACTATTATTTTAATTCTGACTCTTAGATTATCGTGCGTAGAATTTAGTAGATTCTCAATAAATACTTGTTGAATGATGATTCTTTAGTCAGATTCTAGAGACTTTTCATATCTATTGCACTTCTATGCACACTTATAGTCAGACCTATAACTTAATGAGAATCAAGTTATCTTTCCTTAGCCAACGAATATTATAGACAATATCTGTAATATTCCTGTAGGTAATTTCTCATTCCCATTAAATTAGCTTTCTTTTATTAAACCCAACTTTATGTCTTATAACTTGTCTTCAGTAATGAAATGGACTATGATACATGATACATATTAATTAGGGATGAGGGTATTTCTTCACAGATGGTATGTGTGCTTTCTATTTCATACTCAGATTTAATCTAAATTGCATATGAACTATGTCTGCTTAGTTTAAAAAGTGAATATAAGTTACTTTCCTCAGCAGAAAAGAACAATTAACACATTCATGAGTTAGAGCTCAATTTATGGTTATATGATAATGAATAACCATTTGCTAATTTAATAAAACTCTTTGACTTAACTGTAAATGCTAATAGATGAACATAGTAGCTGAACTTTGGACTGGTTGTGAAATACAAAATATTATATCTTATAAAATGGTTATACCCCTGAGGAAACATCTCATTTTTATACTAGTTTTAATATTCTGCTATTAATATTATTCCATACAGTATAGCATTTCAGGAAAATCCTATAATAACATGAAAAAACAGCTTTTTAAAAAAGATAGCTTCTGTTTAATTCTGACAAATGGTTCTGATAAAAATTTAGAAAAATCATCATAAACCTGGGACCAGCAAATGGCATGATGGTTATGTCACTGGTCTCCCATGTGGTCCACTGTGATTCAAGTCCTAGATTCAGCAGCTTGGAACTCACCCCAGGTGCCTGTGTATGCCTCCCCAAAATACCAAGAGGAGAATGGAGGTGAAGAGATTGTAGCATGACCACCTCCCAGGGGGTGATTTCTTACTTTCTGTTTCTCTGTATCTCTGTGTCTCTCTATAACATAAATTTCTCTTTAAAAAAAAAGGGGGGGGGTGGAACCAGCAGATCATATAATGGTTATGTTGCTAGACTCCCACACAATTGACAGTGGTTTGAGTCCCAGACATGGTGACTTAAAATTCAAGCCAGGCACATATGTGTGCACGCCTAAGATCCCCAGGGAAGAATGGAGGAGAAAGGATTACAGCATGGCCTTCTCTTATGGGGGCAATTTCTTGTTTTCTGTTTCTCTGTCTCAACATGGAAGCTTAAATATTATCTATTAAACTCTATGTTGGAGGTGCACTGTTAGGCACTATTGGGCATTAATATGGAAATATAAATAATTTTAGTTTTAAAGATGGTTAAAGTCAATAATGAAGTAATAAATATAATTATGATTAATAAATTTATTGATTGGTGTTCTTTTGGGAACATTGGAATATACTGAATGTATATTCTTTTTTTTTTTTTGGAGAGATTTTCGCTATAGGGCGCATGTGCTCACCAGACAGACAGACAGAGACATAGAGACAGAAAGCGAAAAATCACCCCCCAGGGGGGAAGGTCACACCGCAATCCCTTCTCCTCCATTCTCCTCTCGGGATCTTGGGCACGCACACACACGCGCCCGGCATGAGTTTTAAGCCACCGGGTCCGGTACGCGAACCACGGTCGACTACGTGGGAATCCAGCGACATAGCCATTACACTAACTGCTGATTCCCCTGAATGTATATTCTTGAGGATTATAGTTTACCCAAAGAGATTTTAAATATTTTAAGAGAAAGAAATATGCCTATAATTCTTTTTCAATTTCTTAAAATACTTAGTATTGCATATCTATAATGAATTAAGATTTTTTTCTCAAATTCAAAAAATATGTGACCCCAATGTCAACAGACATTTATGATAGATCTATCTAAGTATTTTAAACAGTTTATTAAAGAAATTTCTTGTTTTGGAAAATACATTAAAAAATATGTTACCATTCCTCATTTTAGTCTTAAAAGAATAAATGGATATTTTTCATGCATTTATAACTCTGCTAAAATTTTAAAAAATTTATCAGCCCTTCAAGATGTAATTTAGGTCTTATTTTTGCTAAAAATAAAGATTGCTAATTTGCTCATTCAGAATTTAACTTTCACCCTGTGTGTGTATATACTTGTATATCATCACTATAGCATTTCTCGAAATCTCTATTATATTATCTCGGGGGGTGTGTGTGTGTGTATGCCTGTGTGTGGTGGCAGGAGAGGCTGGCAGATGTACCTATGTACTATTGTCTTTTTCACTCTTAGAATCTAGACAGCAAGGGGCTGGCTGCTCAAGTACTTGCCCAACGTCAGTTCACCACCAATATTGTTTGAATTTAAACTCACTTTTGAGCTAAAATAATCCAGATGAGCTTCCCTTTTTGCTGTTCCTATTTATGTTAGAAAAAAATACTGATAATAATTAGTTCAAACAAAAAGTACTACAAAGTTGTTCCTTATTCACCAAACTCCAGCCCTTTCATCTTAATACACATTTTAAATAAAGTGTCTTGTTTTGTAAAGACTATGATTTAAACATCTACTAATCCCTAAGGTCAGAAGTTGGGTTTTGTTTCTGAGCAAATGTTAAATAGCACTTATTTTAAAAATTGCAATAGTTTGAATCCCCTGATAGAAAAACATTTACAGGTAATAGTAATATTCAGAAAGAGAAACTAAGTTTGACTAGAGAGAGGAAAAAAAGTTAAAAATTATGTTAAATTCTGGTGGATGTATAACTGGTTTACAAAAATGTTGCCTTTAAATGTAGCCTTCATATATTTCAAATAGTAGGAAGTACTGTGTATTTCTGAGCAGTGTCTTTTTGAGACTCAATTTGAAGAAAGCACCATTATATCTTAATAGAGTTTCTCAGAAAATATGATATCACTACTAGAATATTGATGTAGAAAAAAATTACAGTATGTTATTTTCATATCTTTACATAAGATTGTGTTTACAGTGCTGTTATCCATAAAAGCCTTTTATAGAGGATTTTTTTTTCTTATAATTAAAACAGTAGGACTTAATGACAGACTAGGGATGCTTGCTGTTTTTGTAATAATGAATTGAACTACTGAAAGGGTAAAGAATATTAATAAAGTGATTATTTCAGACTGAGCTAAGTCTTGTCATAAAAGATAAAAGTATTAAATTTGCAGTAGATGTTTTAAAAATGAAATTGGATATTGTAAGTCTACATAAAGGAAGTCCAACTTTGTCTAACATGATCACAATTGTAAAAGAATATAGAAATATGATTCAAATAAACTTGCTCTCTCAGCAAAATAACCCACTGAGATTTTTGGAACCCAAGGTCACCGTTTTCATTAAATCCATTTATTCAGTTCTATGACTTGTGTGGTTTCCTTCATGTATTACTCTTTCCATGAATTACAGAGGGTCTGTGGCTTTTTTAAGAGTAGATCCTTTTAGTTATATGTTGTATGTTGTATGTTTGCTCATTTCAAAAAATATTGACAGTTAAAAATTAATACAGTAGGAGACATGTAACTAAAAATGGAGGGAGAATTATTGGAAGTCAATTTATTAAAATAAATCAAATATTAAAGAATACCTTGTTCATTTGATTTTACTAGAGTAACTCATTCAGATACATTGTTCTCAGTTGTATCTTTACCTGATGCTATGCAATAGTAGTCTGGTATCTGCAGGTTTTGATATTAGGCTTATGATAAAATTTTGAAAGTAGAATTTTTAAGACACTGACTATGTTTTATTATTTTTAAAGAGGTCTTTGCCTTTGGGCACATGTACTTGCCTGAGAGAGAGAGATAGGACAGTGAAAGGGAAAGTAAGAAATCACCCCCCCCCCCCCCCCAGAGGGAATGGCCATGCTACAATCCCTTCTACTCCATTTTCCTCTCAGGATCTATCTTGAGTATACATGCACACACACCTGGTGTGATTTTCTTTCTTTTTTTTCTTTCTTTCTCTCTCTCTCTCTTTCTTTCTTTCTTTTTTTTTTTTGGAAGAGGTTTCTGCTATAGGGCACAGGCACATGCGCTCGCCGGAAAGACAGAAAGAGACAGAAAGTGACAAGTTACCCCAGGGGGACGGCCATGCCACAGTCCCTTCTCCTCCATTCTCTTCTTGGGATCTTGGGCATGCACGTACATGTGCCCAGTGTGAGTTTAAGCCAACTGGTCCAAGGCTCAAACAGCAATTGACTACATGGGAGTCTGGCCATGTAGCCATTACACCATCTGCTGATCCTGTCTGGTGTGATTTTCAAGCCATTGGTTCCCAGACTCCAAGCACAGAAGGCCACGTGAGAGTCCAGCAACATTAGCACTATGATATCTGCTGGCTCCAACACTGACTTTATTTTTAAAATGTGTAGACAGGAAGAAATATTTTGTGACCCATGTGTTTGTGGATGAAAAAGCCTTTGAAGAAGAAACCAAATTTGAATCGATCCTAATGTTCAAAATCATTCTGAGTTTCCTCTTAAGAGTCTTTCTAGCATGCTTGTATTTCTACAATGTTGCTTTTGTTTATTTGATCTCCCTATTGGACTTGACACTGTCACTAGCTTTACCTACTTGAAATGCTTTCCTCTTTTCTCTCCAGCTGCACACCACCATTCTGTTCTTGTTCTCCTACAAATCTGGGCATTGGTTTTGGTCAAATTGGTGATCTACTTTTCTGTTACTCACCCATTTCATGATAATTGCCCTGGAAAAACTGAGTTATCTTATTCACTCTCCGGCTTTATTATCACGGATAAGCTCCCATCTCTGCTGCTTTCAAAAGAAGCTTACTTGTCCAAGCGAGTGTCTTCATCAGATACTGAACCATTGCAATCTGGGCTAGTGTTATGGTATCCTTATTGATCTCCTCAGTTCTTTCTACTATCCTTTATCTTTGTCTATTCACAAAACTGCTGGGTCTGATGATCAATATGTTTTATTCGAGACTTAGTCTCTGACTACTTTGCATGTCAAGCAGGTAGTCACAATTAAGTTTGACACGTCATTGCAGTACTTTAGCCCTTCTCAACTTAGACTCCATTCTCACAGAACATTTTGCTTTAATATCTAAAGATAGCAATGCCTTTTAGAGCTTCATATTCGTACCTTTTATTATGTTTAGGATTCTCTTTACTCTCTATAATACATCCCAAATTTAAATATCTTTTTCTCATCAAGCTCCTGCTCTTCTCCTTCTCATCCACCTCTTCTATGAGACCTTCTGTAAGCCATACAATCTCATATTGCCCTTTCTGTACTTTCTAAATTACAAATACAAAACCCTTCTTTTATGTCTTCTACTTGTGTTCATGGATGTCACTTGTACCAGACTGAACAGCTTGAAGGAAACACCATGTCATCTTTATATGTAAAACAGTCAGTGAAGTGCCCAGTTCATAATAGCAGATGATTGTTGAAAGAAACAAGAAAACTCCTTTGTCCTTCTTAACTATATATTGAGTGAATTATATTAACCTTGGGTATACTATACACAATAAGCTAGAGAATTGGTCAAGAGAAAATAAATAACACTCGGTCTTTCCTCCTGTTTCTTGCAGTAGCTGATAACCTAATAAACCATGAATACTATACCCAAAAGTAAAGGGTCCTTGATTTTCATATGTAATGTATTCTTAAAAGAGACAAGAATAATCTTAAATGTGAATGATAGATCTACCTGTTATAAAATGGTATTCAATTACAGATAACCTAAGAGATAAAATACTTAGTTTTGCTTTTTTATTATTGCCAGAAGGCATGTGCACTCATCAGAGAAAGAGAGAAACAGAGATACAGCACTCCCCAGTGGGCCACAGTCGCACTGCAATGCTTTTTCCTCTATTTCTCTATCCCATCAGGATTTGGAGCCTGCATACACACATACTTAGCATGTTCTTAAAGCCACGAGGCCAGGACTTGAGCCATAGTTGGCCGTTGGGTTCCGGCTCCCAATGTACAATGATTTCCAACTTTGTGCCAAGGCCAGCCTTTAGTTTACCTTTAAACCTCATCCACAATGATGTATTTACAGCACTTTGCTTTTAAGATTAGGTGCTATCATTGTCCCCACTTTATAGATGGAAATACTGTTAAACTGAGAAACTAACCTGTTGGAGGTCACACAGATACCTTCATAAAGTAAGTAGATGAGCTTATTTTAAAGTCTGAAAAGTCATGTGCTAGATCTGTATTTTTTATTACTATACTCCACTGCCTCTCTGCTGTCAGTGATAAATAAGAATGGGTTAATAAGGACCCTTTAGGACACGATTTTTATATTTGCCTTCAATCTTCTTCCATATGATTTATTAACTGCATAACTTTGTAAACTAGAGAGAAGACCAAATGAAGAGACAAGCCTTCAAAAACCATTTTAACGCTATGCACCAACCTCATCATAATTCCCCTACTTTTGTAGGAAAACAGAGTATATTTAACCTAAAGCCTGAAGAATTTTCTGGAATTAAAAATATTCAGCAAGCAGTTTGCAACCTATATTCAGGTAAACCTGAAAATTAGAAGATATTTAATACTTTTTAAAAAGAGCCAAGGACAATATAATAAAAATCATCATTAGCAGTATAAAATTACTACCAACAATATTAAATTTATTATCTTTTTTTCCTCTTCCCTTACTTTTAATTGTTATGAGACTATGTATATGTTTGTGAGTTTACTTATTATTGCTGACACTTCCTTTTCTCCTAACCTGGTGATTCAAAGGCAATAGGAGGGGTAGAGATGACTAGATAGAGTAGAGAGGAGAGGAAACCAATCAATTAACTATTATTTATGGACTGTCCAAAGTGTGATGGAATTGGTAAATGTGAA